>NC_080043.1:51978418-52133899 GCF_012489685.1 Lotus japonicus | reverse complement strand
CTGATCAACCGGCTTCACAAGTTCCAACATGAAGCATTCCCTGATCAGAAGTCTCCTAGGTTTAAAGGTCAAGTCACTATCCAAGTACAAAAGCAACTGTACCATCCTGACGACCTACCTAACGTTCTCAGCCACAGCAGAAGCTGAAATTTCCAGAACTGCCCTCCAACGGTAGCATTTCCATGCCAGCGTTCAAACCCTAATCCTTGGAGTATAAATAGAGGCAGACGTTTGAAGAATGCGGTTGGAAGAATTTACACAAGCACAAGCTATATTCAAAAACCTTCAAGCATTCTTTCATCTGAAATTCATTGTGTTTACTATTAGCTTTTCAGAAGCAAATCTCTTGTAAACATTTCTTTGATAAACAGTTTGTTTAGTTCCTTTAGGAGATCAAGGTTGATCGGATCCTAGAGAAGTCTAAGAGAGTGAATCTTAGTGTGAGCTAAGTCAGTGTAATTGTTAGTCACTTGTAGGTTTCAAGTGCAGTTGTAACACTTTACCTAATAAGTGGATTGCCTTCATTCTAAGAAGGAAGAAATCACCTTAACGGGTGGACTGGAGTAGCTTGAGTGATTTATCAAGGTGAACCAGGATAAAATCCTTGTGTGCTTTTCTATCACTCATCTTTAGCACTTAGTTCTCGAAAAGATTTGTTAAAATCTTTAAGGTGAAAGTTTTATCTTGAAAACGTTATTCAAACTCCCCCTTTCTACCGTTTTTCATACCTTCATTAAGAGATTAAATAGGCGGGAGCTAATCTCAGGTTATAGGTGATTGCTTGATGATAGCAAGATTGAGGAGAATTAACTTTGATCTAGATTGTTGTTAGTCGAGTTTTAGGAATAAGTTTTGCTAATCGTTTGATTTCTTTGTGGAGAAGTTGTAGTCTTAAGAGATTAATTTTCACTTGAAAAGTGTTAAAGTGTTAAAGGACAATACCGATGCAAACTAGGTAAAAGTTTAGATTTTAAACCTATGAGTTTTAACTTGAATGTGTAAGACTTAGAGAATTGTCAGGTGTTTGCTTGAGTGACTAAGTGTTGAATTAATGATTAAGTTAGAAAAAGAAAGTTTAGCATAAGTTGAATACTGGGGATTGTTGATATGAATTTAAGAGAAATGTGCTAAGATTACCAAGTGAGATTTACTAAGCTGGATTGAAATCTTGAGGTTAAGATTGACCTTGAGAGTTGAGAATCACGTACGAGTAAGAGATCTTATGGTTGTAGCCGTGACAATAGGAGTTGAATCTTAGAAGATTGAAGACCTGAAGATGAGTTTCGGGTTAAATCCATTGAGGTATAATATAAGAGTGATCTTGAAGTAAATGAATTCTGAGTTGTGTAGAGTGTTAAGACTGGTGATAAGTTGGTGATTCAATTTATGACTAAGAGAAAGGCTGATTGATGGTTTTAATGAGGATAGTTTCAAAAAGGAGATGACATTAATGGATCGTTAGATTTTAAGATGATCATTTGCTCATAAGTTGTTGATCGATTGATGTTGATTATGAGGTTGCTAGCATAATAAGCCATGTGATGAGATTTGAATGATGTTAGCATAATAAGTTATGATTGTGATGTAAGATCAAGTTTTGATCTAGTAGTACAACTCTATGTTTTGATGATTACAAGTTAACCTTTTGATATGAACAATTGTGGTACTCTAACGTGTTTTTCTGAGTGTGCTATTTACAGGCTCTGACCTCAACTCAATCTCACACAAATCAGAAGCACTGTGTATAAAGAGCGACCCAAGCAACGCTTTCGCATTCACCATGTTCAGTATGAACAGTGGAAAAGCTTCAGAAGTTCTGAATTTATACAAACTCTGATGTGGACTCAGTCACTAGAAGTTCTGAAGATCCAGAAAGTCTGATAACCAAGAAACACTGAAGGCTCAGATATTCTGATGGTGTAGAAGACTCTGAAGATCCAGAAGCTGATTAGAAAAATTCTGATGTCCAGAAGCAAGATACTCTGAAGACCATGTACTTCCCTCTGAGTTCAGAATCAGAAGAAACAATGGTCAGAGGATCTGGGCTTTCCCTCTGACTCTGATCAACCGGCTTCACAAGTTCCAACATGAAGCTCTCTCCTGATCAGAAGTCTCCTAGGTTTAAAGGTCAAGTCGCTATCCAAGTACAAAAGCAACTGTACCTTCCTGACGACCTACCTAACAGTCTCAGACACAGCAGAAGCTGGATTTTCCAGAACTGCCCTCCAACGGTAGCATTTCCCATGCAACGCTCAACCCTAATCCTTGGAGTATATAAAGAGTCTGAAGACTGAAAGAAGCGGCTAGAAGCATTCACATACGCGCAAGACAAATTCAAATTCTTCTAAGCTTTCTTTCATCTGAAATTCATTGAGTTTACTATTGCTTTTTAGAAGCAAATCTCTTGTAAACAATTCTTTGATAAACAGTTTGTTTAGTTCCTTTAGGAGATCAAGGTTGATCGGATCCTAGAGAAGACTAAGAGAGTGAATCTTAGTGTGAGCTAAGTCAGTGTAATTGTTAGTCACTTGTAGGTTTCAAGTGCAGTTGTAACTCTTACCTGATTAGTGGATTGCCTTCATTCTAAGAAGGAAGAAATCACCTTAACGGGTGGACTGGAGTAGCTTGAGTGATTTATCAAGTGAACCAGGATAAAATCCTTGTGTGCTTTTCTATCTCTTATCATTAGCACTTAAGCTCTCGAAAGATTTGTCAAAATCTTTAAGGTGGAAGCTTTATCTTGAAAACGTTATTCAAACCCCCCCTTTCTACCGTTTTTCATACCTTCAATTGGTATCAGAGCGCAAGTTCTGATTACCACACCTAACAGTGTTCAGTGATCCGGGCCGGTGTGAAAAACAATGGCTGCCACCACCAGTGAAACTCAAAGAGATGGTTACAATGCAAAGCCTCCTATGTTCGACGGTCAAAGGTTCGAATATTGGAAAGATAGACTGGAAAGTTTCTTTCTGGGTTTCGATGCAGATCTCTGGGATATTATTGTGGATGGCTACGAGCGTCCAGTTGATGCAGATGGCAAGAAGATCTCAAGGTCAGAGATGACTGCAGATCAAAAGAAGCTGTACTCACAACATCACAAAGCAAGAGCAATTTTTCTAAGTGCTATTTCCTATGAAGAGTACCAGAAGATTACAGATCGTGAGTTTGCGAAAGGCATTTTCGAATCTCTGAAGATGTCTCATGAAGGAAACAAGAAAGTCAAAGAATCAAAGGCATTGTCTTTGATCCAAAAGTATGAATCCTTCATCATGGAGCCAAATGAGTCCATTGAAGAAATGTTCTCCAGATTTCAGTTGCTTGTAGCTGGCATATCGACCTTTTTGGACCAGTGAAAACTGAGTCTATAGGTGGCAAGAGATATGGGATGGTTATCGTTGATGACTATAGCCGCTGGACATGGGTAAAGTTTCTAACCCGCAAGGATGAGTCTCATGCTGTGTTCTCTACCTTCATTGCCCAAGTGCAAAACGAGAAGGCTTGTAGGATTGTGCGTGTCAGAAGTGACCATGGTGGAGAGTTTGAGAATGAAAAGTTTGAGAGTCTGTTTGATTCCTATGGAATTGCACATGATTTCTCGTGTCCCAGAACTCCTCAACAAAATGGTGTTGTCGAGAGGAAGAACAGAACTCTTCAGGAGATGGCTAGAACCATGCTCCAAGAAACTGTCATGGCTAAGCACTTTTGGGCAGAGGCAGTAAATACAGCATGTTACATTCAGAACAGAATCTCTGTGAGACCAATTCTGAATAAGACTCCCTATGAATTGTGGAAGAACATAAAACCCAACATTTCTTATTTTCATCCTTTTGGCTGTGTTTGTTATGTTCTCAATACTAAGGATAGATTGCATAAATTTGATGCTAAGTCTTCTAAGTGTCTATTACTTGGTTATTCTGAGAGATCTAAAGGTTTTAGATTTTATAATACTGATGCTAAGACTATTGAAGAATCTATTCATGTTAGATTTGACGATAAGCTTGACTCTGACCAGTCAAAGCTAGTTGAGAAGTTTGCAGATTTAAGCATTAATGTTTCTGACAAAGGCAAAGCTCCAGAGGAAGCTGAGCCAGAGGAAGATGAACCAGAGGAAGAAGCTGGTCCCTCTGATTCACAAACTCTGAAGAAGAGCAGAATCACTGCAGCTCACCCTAAGGAATTGATTCTGGGCAACAAAGACGAACCAGTCAGAACCAGATCAGCCTTCAGACCCTCTGAAGAGACCTTGCTCAGTCTGAAAGGATTGGTGTCCTTAATTGAACCCAAGTCCATAGATGAAGCTCTTCAGGACAAGGATTGGATTCTGGCTATGGAAGAAGAATTGAATCAATTCTCCAAGAACGATGTTTGGAGCTTAGTGAAGAAGCCTGAGAGTGTCCATGTAATTGGAACAAAATGGGTATTCAGAAACAAGCTGAATGAGAAAGGAGATGTAGTCAGAAACAAGGCAAGGCTAGTTGCTCAAGGCTACAGCCAGCAGGAAGAAATAGACTACACTGAAACATTTGCTCCAGTAGCAAGACTGGAGGCAATCAGACTGTTGATCTCTTTCTCAGTGAATCACAACATAGTTCTACATCAGATGGACGTGAAGAGTGCCTTCCTAAATGGTTATATTTTAGAGGAAGTCTATGTTCATCAACCCCCAGGTTTTGAAGATGAGAAGAAGCCAGACCATGTGTTCAAATTGAAGAAGTCACTTTATGGTCTGAAGCAAGCTCCCAGAGCATGGTATGAGAGACTCAGCTCATTCCTTCTGGAGAATGAGTTTGTAAGGGGTAAAGTAGATACAACTCTTTTTTGCAAGACTTATAAAGATGATATCTTAATTGTGCAAATTTATGTTGATGATATTATATTTGGTTATGCTAATCAATCTCTATGCAAAGAATTTTCTGAGATGATGCAGGCTGAATTTGAGATGAGTATGATGGGAGAATTAAAGTACTTTCTGGGAATACAAGTTGATCAAACACCAGAAGGAACATATATCCATCAGAGCAAGTACACTAAAGAACTTCTGAAGAAGTTCAATATGCTGGAATCTACAGTGGCCAAGACTCCAATGCATCCTACATGCATTCTGGAGAAAGAAGATAAAAGTGGTAAAGTGTGTCAGAAGCTCTATCAAGGCATGATAGGTTCGCTTCTATACTTAACTGCATCTAGGCCAGACATACTATTTAGTGTTCATTTATGTGCTCGTTTCCAATCAGATCCAAGGGAAACCCACTTAACTGCTGTTAAGAGGATCCTAAGGTATCTGAAAGGCACCACTAACCTTGGCTTGATGTATAAGAAAACATCAGAGTATAAGCTTTCAGGTTATTGTGATGCTGATTATGCTGGAGATAGAACAGAGAGAAAAAGTACTTCTGGAAATTGTCAATTTCTGGGAAGCAATCTAGTCTCATGGGCAAGCAAGAGGCAATCAACCATTGCACTATCAACTGCAGAGGCAGAATATATCTCAGCAGCAATATGCAGCACTCAGATGCTCTGGATGAAACATCAGCTGGAGGATTATCAGATCCTTGAGAGCAATATCCCAATCTATTGTGATAACACTGCTGCAATCTCATTGAGTAAGAATCCTATCTTGCATTCAAGGGCAAAGCACATTGAGGTAAAGTATCACTTTATTAGAGATTATGTACAGAAGGGCGTACTTCTTCTGAAGTTTGTTGATACTGACCATCAATGGGCAGATATGTTTACAAAGCCCTTAGCAGAGGATAGATTTAATTTTATTCTGAAAAATCTGAACATGGACTTTTGTCCAGAGTGAAGATGGATCAGAACCTCTGACTATGATACTTCTTGATCAGAAGATGTCTAGTCCAGAAGGTAACTCAATCAGAGTGTGTGTACCCATTGGTACTGACTCTGAAGCTGAGACAGCAACACGTGTGTCAGTATTTCTGATGCATAGTTCCTTGTGCCCGTGTGACAGTCTGTCATGTTGCGTGTAGATGTGCTTCTCTCCTGTGTGTGATGTGTGTATTTACTGATACTCTCTATCTTTAATTTTCAATCGTTGATTTTAAATTGCTTTTTGAATCAACAACGGTTATTTGTCAAAACCCACTATACACACACGATCTCCTTCACTTTCGGTTTTTACTCTCTCTCTCTCTTGCTATTTCAAAACCGCTTACCCTCGATTTCTCTCTCGATCTCTCTTCATCTTTCAACTTTCATCTTCTACCTAAACCTTCAACCGCTCCAAAAATGGTGAGTCAAACCAGAAGAGCTACTGCAGATGCAACCCAGTTCCCTCATATGGTAGTTGGTCTAGCAACAGGTCAAAGGGGTCCTGAGAATCCGAATCAAGATCAAGGTCAAGCTCAAGAGCAGATTATTCCGATTGCAGAACGGGGCTGTGCCGTTCACTGCGTATATGCTCCTGAGGAACTTCAAGTACAGGCAGAATGGAGATTCGACCTCGACAACCTTGCTACAAATGGGTATGATCTTCGTCCTGAAGTCCAAGTTCAAGGTTGGGGAAATTACTTCAACAGGCTTCGAGGACTGGTGTATGACAAACTGATCAAGGAATTCTGGAAGCACGCCGACTGCGATGATACTCAGGTGGTATCTCACATTCTTGGAAGGAAGATCATCATTACAGAGAAGTCTTTCGTGAATCTGCTGGGTGCAGAAACTGCTCTTGGGTATCGTTTCCAATTCACTGAATCGAAGCTGAAACCCAAGACGAAGGATGAGACCAACAAGGCCCTGTACACCAATTACAAACCGGGCAAGACTAATTACAAAGTGATGGACCTTCATCCCAAGCTCAGGATCTGGCACAAGATTTTGCTCCACTGCATAAACCAGAGACCAAAGGGCAGTTCCCCAGACTACATCAACTTCAACCAGAAGGCGATGTTGTTCTTCATCCAAGACAAGAAGAAGATCTGCCTTCCCTACTTCCTGTTCTCCTACTTGAAGGAGTGTATCCGGAAGTCTCGTACCACTGCCTCCATCAAGTCAGCAATCAAGTATATTCCCTTTGGGAGACTGTTGTCTGATCTCTTCATTGAGAGTGGCCTCATTCAAGATCTGGTAAATGCTGGATGCACAGAGGATCTGACCACCATTGTCAGTGATGTCTTCACTGCGAATTCTCTAAAGAAAATGGGCCTAGTCAAGAAGAAGATTGCTCCTGCCCATGAAGACACATCTTCTGAAATCAGAAGTAGAAGGGTGCCTCTGAATGACTACCCTCTGTGGACACAGGCAGACAATCCTGAAGCCATTAGGTGCTATGTTGAAGACCTAAGGGCTCAAGGCTATGAAATTGATCTCGATGAATTCTTCAGCAGACTGCCGCCAGCTCCAGAGTTTCCTTCTCCTATCAAGAAGAAAGTTCAGAGGAAGATGATCCTAGAAGAATCTTCTGAGGAATCAGATGTTCCTCTGACCAAAGGGAAGAAGGCTGGTCAATCCAAGAGAAAACATGATGAAACCAGCAAGCCAGATGATGGTGATGATGGTGATAATGAGGATGGTCCTCCTTCTCCTAAGAAGAAGAAGAAGCAGGTCAGAATTGTGGTGAAGCCTACTCGGGTGGAACCAGCTGCTGAAGTGATCAGAAGGATTGAAACTCCTGCCAGAGTGACAAGATCATCAACACAATCAAGTAAGTCTGCAGTTGCTTCTGATGATGATTTGAATTTATTTGATGCACTCCCCATATCAGCCATGCTCAAACAATCTTCAAATCCACTCACTCCTATTCCTGAGTCCCAACCAGCTGCACAAACCACCTCTCCACCACATTCCCCAAGGTCTTCATTTTTTCAACCTTCTCCTACTGAATCACCTCTCTGGAATTTGCTCCAGAACCAACCCTCTAGGCCAGATGAACCAACCTCTCCCATTACCATCCAATACAACCCATTAACTTCTGAACCCATCATCCATGAGCAACCAGAGCCTAACCAAACAGAACCTGGGCCCAGAACCTCTGATCACTCTGTCCCAAGAACATCAGAACGTCTGGCTCCCAGAACCACGGATACAGACTCTTCCACAGCCCTTACACCTGTATCCTTCCCAACAAATGTTGCTGATTCTTCTCCTTCCAACAACTCTGAATCCCTTCGAAAATTCATGGAAGTTAGAAAAGAAAAGGTGTCTACCTTAGAAGAATATTATCTCACTTGTCCAAGCCCTAGGAGATATCCTGGCCCTAGACCTGAACGTCTAGTTGACCCCGATGAACCTATCTTGGCCAATCCCTTACATGAGGCAGACCCTTTGGCTCAACAAGCTCACCCTGCCCCTGACCAACAAGAGCCTGTTCAACTAGAACCTGAACCAGAACAATCTGTGTCTAACCAATCCTCAGTTAGATCACCCCATCCTCTGGTTGAAACTTCAGAACCTCACCTTGGAACCTGTGAACCAAATGCTCAAATGTTTAACATTGGCTCTCCACAAGGTGCCTCTAAAGCTCACAGCAGCAATCACCCAGCCTCTCCTGAAACCAACCTCTCTATAATTCCTTACACTCACCTCCGACCCACATCTCTCTCTGAGTGCATCAATATTTTCTATCATGAAGCCTCATTGATGCTACGCAATGTGCAAGGTCAGACTGACCTAAGCGAGAATGTTGAACATGTGGCTGAAGAGTGGAACAATCTGAGCACTTGGCTAGTGGCTCAAGTTCCAGTTATGATGCAGCTCCTGCATGCAGAGGGAAGTCAGAGGATCGAGGCTGCAAAGCAAAGGTTTGCTAGAAGGGTGGCTCTTCATGAACAAGAATAGAGACATAAGCTACTTGAAGCTATTGAAGAAGCCAAAAGAAAGAAAGAACAAGCAGAAGAAGCTGCACGTCAAGCAGCAGCTCAAGCTGAACAAGCCAGATTAGAGACAGAACGACTTGAAGCTGAGGCTGAAGCTCTTAGATGCCAAGCACTTGCACCCGTAGTTTTTACTCTTGCTGCTTCTGCTTCCACTCCAGCTCCTCACGCTGCTCAGAATGTTCCTTCTAGTTCTACACAGCCAAACTCGTCCAGACTCGACATTGTGGAACAACGTCTTGACGCTCATGAGTCTCTGCTGATTGAAATGAAGCAAATGATGATGGAACTTCTGCGTCGATCTGATAAACCCTAGCTTTAGGATCTCTTCGTTTTGATTTCTTTTCCTTTATCTATGTTTTATTTCGTTAACCTCTGGCTCTTTCTCGTTAATCTTTACTTTGCTCGTTTATGATTATCTATGCATATATATATTTATATCTGACATTATGTTTGCAAATTTTTTTTATTATTCATCATAACCGCTTTTACATCATACATTTTTTTCTTTTTCCTAAGATCCTAGAATGGAGGATCCTTCCTCATTCTTCTGCACTCCTGGCGCTGCTCTGACCTCTCCTTCTCCAGACGCTCCAGTGCATACTGGATGTTGTTGAGATTGACGATCTGCTCATCCCTCTCCAGAATTTCTTCTTAAGTCTTGAGCTTCTTTTCTATGACTTCTTTTTCTTCCAGCAACTTTAGTTCAAGCTGGCTGAGTTCTTGCACTTCCTCCACGAAGGCAAGGAATTCCCTCAAGTCTTTCTTCAACTCTGGACGCAGGTCTTCTTCCAGCAGTGTGTTTGTCAGCTCTGAGATGGTCTTTGTACCCTCTGGATGCCTAATGTTAAGGAACAAGTCCTCCTCAAAGGCCTTCTTTCTCAGCTCTTCTAGTGCTACGATGTATGATGCCATTTTTTTTACTGAAAATTGCTCGAGTTGTGAAGCTTACCTCTCTCTCCAACGCTTTATATAGGCTTCACTTTCTCTCTGAAAGTTAATGCTCCTACAGTTTCTCGAGGTTAAGTTCTTGGTAACTGACCCTCCTCTTTACTCCCTTGGCTGGTGGTAAACGTTCTTATCTTACATTAACTCTTCTATTTATTTCGCCTAACTCTGATTCATGCATCGTTTTCTTTTTCTTTAAACTTAGACCTTCTCTAAGGGGGAGTACCTTGTACTTCAAGCTAAGTTTTTCACACCCCAAGCTTTTTGCTTATGACAAAAAGGGGGAGTAAACCCAGTTTTTGATGTGTAAGATGTGTTAGTGTGATTTATTTTTCTTTTGGAGAATTTAAGAGTTCCACCTTTATGACCATAGATGTGTCACTGGGCAAATACAAGGAATACATTTCACTTCTTCTGAAGTGATTCTAATTTGACTCTGATACCCAAGACTCTGATACCTTGTCCGTGACTCTGATTACTTATGCGCTCTGATTACTCTATTTTCATCTATGTCATAAGTTTTTCACTCTGAACTCTTATATCATTTAGCTCAGAATCTAGACTTTACTAATGTTTTCATCAAGTATTAGATTCAGGGGGAGCTAAGCTCAGAATCAAGCAGTGACTTGAATTCAGAATGAGCAAGATAAACTATTCACATCAGGATAAGTCTTATTCTATATCTCTAAACTCTGAGTGAATTCAGTTTAATGTTTAAGAATTGTTCATCAAAAATCTTAGTTTTGTCATCATCAAAAATGGGGAGATTGTAAGATCAAGTTTTGATCTAGAAGTACAACTCTATGTTTTGATGATTACAAGTTAACCTTTTGATATGAACAATTGTGGTACTCTAACGTGTTTTTCTGAGTGTGCTATTTACAGGCTCTGACCTCAACTCAATCTCACACAAATCAGAAGCACTGTGTATAAAGAGCGACCCAAGCAACGCTTTCGCATTCACCATGTTCAGTATGAACAGTGGAAAAGCTTCAGAAGTTCTGAAGTTATACAAACTCTGATGTGGACTCAGTCACTAGAAGTTCTGAAGATCCAGAAAGTCTGATAACCAAGAAACACTGAAGGCTCAGATATTCTGATGGTGTAGAAGACTCTGAAGATCCAGAAGCTGATTAGTGAAATTCTGATGTCCAGAAGCAAGATACTCTGAAGACCATGTACTTCCCTCTGAGTTCAGAATCAGAAGAAACAATGGTCAGAGGATCTGGGCTTTCCCTCTGACTCTGATCAACCGGCTTCACAAGTTCCAACATGAAGCTCTCTCCTGATCAGAAGTCTCCTAGGTTTAAAGGTCAAGTCGCTATCCAAGTACAAAAGCAACTGTACCTTCCTGACGACCTACCTAACAGTCTCAGACACAGCAGAAGCTGGATTTTCCAGAACTGCCCTCCAACGGTAGCATTTCCCATGCAACGCTCAACCCTAATCCTTGGAGTATATAAAGAGGCTGAAGACTGAAAGAAGCGGCTAGAAGCATTCACATACGCGCAAGACAAATTCAAATTCTTCTAAGCTTTCTTTCATCTGAAATTCATTGAGTTTACTATTAGCTTTTTAGAAGCAAATCTCTTGTAAACAATTCTTTGATAAACAGTTTGTTTAGTTCCTTTAGGAGATCAAGGTTGATCGGATCCTAGAGAAGACTAAGAGAGTGAATCTTAGTGTGAGCTAAGTCAGTGTAATTGTTAGTCACTTGTAGGTTTCAAGTGCAGTTGTAACTCTTACCTGATTAGTGGATTGCCTTCATTCTAAGAAGAAAGAAATCACCTTAACGGGTGGACTGGAGTAGCTTGAGTGATTTATCAAGTGAACCAGGATAAAATCCTTGTGTGCTTTTCTATCTCTTATCATTAGCACTTAAGCTCTCGAAAGATTTGTCAAAATCTTTAAGGTGGAAGCTTTATCTTGAAAACGTTATTCAAACCCCCCCCCCTTTCTACCGTTTTTCATACCTTCATGTGAATATTAGGACCGAGTTGTGAATGTGAGAGCATGACGATACTTGTCTGGTCGTTCCTTTAAGTGATCATGTTAGGATTTGGATCTCGGTGCATATGGCACTAGCCTAAGCAGGTTTATTTGAACATGATTTCTAGGTATCTAAGTGTTGTTATTGTCTTGTAGGTCACCCTTGAGGTGAATTTGTTGTAATATTTCTTAGGTTTTGGGATGCGTGCTAACGCCGCTAGAGAGTTGGATGAAATCAGGAGGGAATGATATTCCCGAGCTTTCTCTGACTTCAAGTTTCGAGGTCAAAACTTTCTTTTTGGAGGGTAGTAATGTGAGACCCAAGTTTTTAAGCTTAGAATAAATTAATTAAATTCATATTCACGATTAGGATTCGATGTATCGTGAAGGAAACCTGAACAAGTGTTTACCAAATGGAATAAATTTATGAAGGATAAAGTTCAGGAAAAGACTAAAGAATAGTATTAAAGTCGATATAAGTTATAACGCGAGTCTTATTCGCTTACGCCTAGGGCAAGAGCGTTAGTAAACGATTAATTTACTCTTAAAGCACTATAGGAACTAATTCCAAAAATCTTCAGAGAAATATAAGAATTCCTCTTATTCCTTTCCATGACAAGTGTTTCGACACGAAACCTTGGAATGTACGAACGTCCGATTCTAATTCTCGTAAGTTTGCCGAAACTGAATCCCTGATAGTTCAAGAACCTTAAAATAAACTGTCGATGAAGACTTTTTCTATTCGAAGCTTCAAACGAAGATTCCACACGCGAAAACCAATTTCTTTCGATGTTTCCAATCTTTCTTCAGAAGGAAGTTTCTCCATCCGACGTTAATTGCAAAAAGTAGTTTTACGGCATATTTTGAAGCAGACTGCGTTCAAGCCATTTTCTCATTTAAAAATATTCCAGAGCAAGTATCGACCTTTTATGGAATTATACTTAGCTTAATTGTATAATATGACAACGTCATATTTGTTCTAATTATCTATCGATTATTCTTTAGCTTAATTTCTACTCATTTCTTGGTTCATGGATCATTTTAATTTGCTCAAAGTGATCATAATTTATATTTTATTATTTCATTAAGCTCGTCATAATTTTTTGTTATAATAATATATCATTTTATACTTTTCTCTTAACTCTATGAGTTAAATCATTCGGTATCTAAACTAATTCGTACCGATTTACAAAATATCTTGCCTAAAATATCTATTTCTCAATCCTTATCCCTCAGTTCATTCTTATCATCTGACTCACTCTCCCTCTATTTTACTCACCCTCACTCTCGACATCACCACACATGCCTTCTCCTTCACATCCATTTTCTTTTCTTCTCCTTCAGCACTAACGTTCTTCTTCTTCTCTTTGCTGCATCAAGCCCTCAACTTGCAGCACATACACTCACCAACATCACCACTCCTTCATGTTCAAATTCTTTGCATTTTGCTGCAGCACAAGCTCACCATCATCACCTTTGTTTCTCCCATTTTCTTCTTCACGTCCCTTTTCCTTCTCAGCAACAAAACACCACCATCTTGGCTCTTCATGTCTTTGTAAGACCCAAATTTCAGACTTGGATTTAAATAATTATTTTAATTATTTTCCAACCCAAGAGTAGACCTTGTAAAGGATAATGTTGTTTTGGACGACTTGATGAAGAATAACTTTCAGGAAATTGCTTGAGGATAGTACTGTGTTCAGTATAAGAATTAGAACGAGCCATTTCGACACCCGACTAAGGTCGAGAGTGTCTGAAAAAGGCTAATTCCGCTCTTTAAGCATTGTTTAAGCCAAATTCTAAATCCTTGGAAAAATAAGAAGTTCTCTTTATTTTTCCGTCGACCAGTGTTTCATTTCGGAACTTTGGACTGTACACACGATAGGTTTCACTTCTCGGAAGTTCGACGATTCTAAATTCTATTCTCGCAAAACTCTAAATTCAAGCGCTGAATGAAGACTTTTTCTATTCGAAGCTTCTATCGGAGTTTCCATCCGCGATGCCAAATTTCTTTCGACGTTTCCAATCTTTCTTTAGAACGAAGTTTTGTCGTCTGACCTTCACAGCAAAAAGTAGTTTTTCGGGGCAAATTAACTTATACCGCTTTTGGATCGTTTTTCCCTAATTCTAGAGAGTTGTTTTGAGTTCGGGAATTCTGTCGCCAGAATCTCGCTTAGAATTCACTGATGAACGTGCTGCAAAAATCGGAATCGCGAAATTTTCATTTTCACGCGATTTCACCTTCCTATAAAGAGTAAAAAAATCAAAATATCTCTCATTCTTCCCATTTGTGGTCGCGAGTTGAGGAGAGAAAGGAGGAGAGGAGAATTTCGCCGAAACTCGACCGATCTTAGAGCTGTTTGTCCCTACTTCAAGGTATCGAGGTAACTAGCTTGATTCTTACCTCTGATCATTGTTTCTACTGTGTTTCTATATCTCTTTCTGTGCTCAAAGTTTCGAGCTTTTTCGTAAAGCTATCCGTTTTTCCTGATTTTTCTGTTGGGATATCTTCTATACTTGCCCAAGAGCCTAGAACACTCGCCGTTGATCGCCGATTTTGATCGAGTTGTCAAGGATCTGAAAAACTTATTCAAAACCCTTTTTGTGCACATATCGAAACTTTAATGTCGAAAAGTCGCAATCCGACTTCGTGCCTTTAGGATTAGTTGCTACAAATGTCGTTAGGAACATCACTATCAAATTTGTTTTCCGAAGTTTTAACTTTGAGTTTTTGAGCTTTTATTTTGGACCAAAACGCCCCTGAATAGCCGTATTTTGACCCGGTTGTTCTAAAATTTTTCCGACAGTTTCTTCACCCTAGTTTTATCCTAAAACTACTTTGTAATTAATTTAGATCGAAGAAAAAGCGCCGGAACTCTTTTCTCCTAAGTGGCCGTGAGCATGTTTGTGTGGGGGGGAAGTTTTTCGTTTGCGAAAACTTGTCCTTTCGTACTTGATTGTTGTATTCTGAAGCTCCGATGCTTTGTCTATCGTTAATTAGTTGTGTTGTGATCAAGCTAATCGATTTTGTATGAATTTCTGCTTTGTTTTCTTCGAGGTTCAGTTGAAGGAACTT
Source organism: Lotus japonicus (assembly GCF_012489685.1). Classification (NCBI taxonomy): domain Eukaryota; kingdom Viridiplantae; phylum Streptophyta; class Magnoliopsida; order Fabales; family Fabaceae; genus Lotus; species Lotus japonicus. The sequence continues at coordinate 52,119,055 of NC_080043.1, read as the reverse complement.
TGGGATTTACGGAGCAACTGTGTGTGGAGAACCTAGACCAAGAGACTGGAACAACTCGAGGTTAGGGCAACTTACTTGCTAGCTAATGTCACTAGGCGTCAATTTATTCGACTTGGTTATGATATTGAATATTGCTTTGATTTGATTATTGCTTGGACTGAGAAAATGATTCATGGAGGCTCCGGCCGAGTGAACTTATATGAGACGTGTGTCTCCGTTTTCTGAGAGGCTTCGGCCGTTTACTGGTTTCTGTCTTATCGCTTTCTAGTGGATATGACAAGGTTATGTTTACAGCACTGCCATATTGATTCATCGCTCGATAGAGCTTGATGTAATTGCGTTTATGATTAAATTGTGCTGACTATATTCGTGCATTTTGATGCCACTTTTGGAGTGTAGAATACACTTATCTTCGTCATGACAATGACGGGTTTGTTTTGGGAATGTTTATTAGGTCGAACCAAGGTTCGAACCTTTATTGTTTTAGGGGATCTAGTGTTTTCTCAAGGAGTTGTTTGGGTTTGATGGGAACTTTGAACTTATAGAGTTTTGGACCGAAAATAATCATAATTTGTTTTATGTAAATAAACCCATAATATATTTATTAAGAATATAATGCTTTTAATTAATGACGATGATTCAACGGAAAAGACTTAGGAATGAAAGTGAGTTTGGAAAACGGGAATGAGTCGGTGATCCTAGCTTTGGGAACTTTATTTTGAAAGGTGTTGGAAATGAAAACAGAACTTTGGAATTAACGACATAATGGACTAACTTACGATGGAACATTTTACCTAATAAGAGAACTTTATTTAAGGGAACTCATTTTATGGAAAAGAATCTGAAGACGGGCTTTAGCCAAGGGTCTGGGCGTTAGTAAGGTACCTAGTAGAGTACTCTTGGCACAACAGGAAGTGACGGTCAGCCGCGTAGAGTTGTATCGTTCCTGTTGATGTCTGGCGTAGCAAGCAGGATGGTTAAACCCATAGGGTCACAACCGACTTGACTATAGCCTAGGTTTCTCGTTGTAGAAGCCTCTGGTCAATGAACCAATTTTTACCTGTGAGGACGAATCGTTGTTTTGCTAATCATATTGCACACATACACGCGATGAAGTGCCAAGTGGAGTACTTCGGTATAGCAGGAAGCAACGATCAGCCGTGTAGAGTTGAATCGGTCCTAACTATACCTGGCGCAACAGGATGTAACGATCATCCGTGTAGAGTTGTATCGCTCCTGTTGAGGTTCGGCATAGCAAGCAGAAATGGTCGAACCGTGTAGAGTTGGATCGTCTTGATTATAGCCAAAGGTGATAAGCGACGCCCGAGCAGAAATGGTTAAACACGAGGCCAGTGTTACGACCGTCTCGAGGTGCCCAGCCTTTAAGTGGCAATACCGTTGGTTTGTCCCGTCGCCAAGCAGGGTGACGTTATTCGGATTTGTGTCAGCATATGCTGCATTGGCACACAATGCATCTTATTATGATTGACGTTGTATGACATATCATGCACTCTAACTATAGTTGTTGAAATCTGATGATTGAATTGTGTAAGAGATTCGATAACATGCTATGTATATACCTTAGGGTAGGCAATACATAACTTATATGTATATATACAACATATATATATACCCCCTTTATCGCATGTTGATTGTATATCTAATGTATTCTGTAAGTTGACCCTAGCGCCTTGGCTTTGTTTGTATGTTTGTGTTTGGGCGGTCGGCCTGCTGCCAGGCGTCCGTCAGCCGGTTCGTGATGATTCGTTGTGCGGGAAAGACCCGGAGCGAAATGACTATTACTGAAGCTTTCGACGAGGACCCGGACTTCATGCCTGATCGAGGGAGGGTCGATGATAGTAGTGTGGGATATGGGTTGTTAGAGTCTTTTGAGTTGGTTGTTACCGTCATAGCTCTGATTCGTCATTCATATTTTGGGGCAGGGTAGGTCCCCGACACGTTACTTTCGTGTGGTTCTCCATAGTTGGGAATCACATGGAGTAGTCGGTTGTAGAGGTCTAGAGGAGGCCATCTGGGGCTGACTATTCCCTTCTGTCACTTGTATAATATTTCGAACTAATTATGCTTTCTGAAAACTTGTAAACCTTGCCGTCACTTGAGGATACTCGTGACGATGCTTTTAGTTACATCAGGACTATAATAGTGGTGTATATTAGTTTATGTTTATCGCATTTTGGGGTTGAGTCTTTAGTTTAAAATGTTCTCTATTCTAAAAGAAAACGAAAAAAATATACCTACATTTTCCGCTTTATTTTATTTTCAAGTTACTAAGTGACACCCGGAAATCGGGGTGTTACAGTCTCCTCCCACGCGTGACAACAACGCCACCGAGGCCACCCACAACCCCATCATGGACGCACCACATGAACCACGCCATGAACCCTTTTCAGCCAAAACAGAGGAACCACGACAATCACCATGGACGGCCACAAGCTCTTCGCCACCGCAAGCAACCACACCCATGGCCACAAAGAGCCCCTCTGTTTGAGCAATCACCACCGCTTCAGACAGCAACCAACAACAACCACAACGAGCTTCAACAAGCCACCACCATGAGCTCAAATACCATGAAAAACTCGAGCAAAGCAGAAGAGAAGGAACGTGAAAACAGAGGCGAAGTTATGCCGCCGACCCGCCAACTTGTCTCTTCGATTCCGGTGTACTCGGACCTCCGTTCACAGCAAGGTTAGTACCGTTGGAACCCTTGCAATGTCCACAAGAAAACCCATGTTCCGGATCGTCGTTATGTCGCCGTTGACCGCCGCCGCTGCCGCCTTCGGGAGCTCTTTCTGGTCAACTCCGGCGACCGATGAAAAGACAGAGGATACTGCTACGATCCTTGCCGTGAGGAGAGCGAAATACTATTTTCAATTTCATATTTGGGTCATTTTATTCGACGACCCCGACGACCACCGTCGACCTTCGGCTAAACTTTCTGGGCAAACCGTCGACTCTTTGGGGAAACGGACAGCGCCGTTGAGTTTCTGGCTGCGAAAGGATGAAGGAACAACCTTCCTTTGTGTCTCCGGAGACAGTTTCTCCATCAACCCCGTGAGCCGCAACTTTCTATTGCGACCCTTCGCAGACAAGTCCCTAAAACTTAATTTTCGTAAGCCTTCAACTCTTGTATATGTTTTAGCATCGAGTAAGCAAGTTTTAAAGAAAAATAAATATTTTCAATGTTATTGTGAAAATTGAAGTTTAACAGTTGATTAGGGAGGAGTTGCGATTTGTTTTATAAAAAAGTTTTCATTTCAAAAGGAGATAAGTACTCTACTAATTGATGTAGCTGTGGACTGAGAAAGAGTCGTTTAACATGCGTTCGCTTCGAGTCAATTGCCTGAAGTCGTAGCTTTAGAACTTTAGTTAGTAGGTTAACTCAAATAGTAATTAAGTTATGTGTACTTATGAAGGGTACGAATAACGAGAGCGCTTGATGACGAAGCTAAAGAATAAAAGGAAGCGAACCGGCACGGGAAAGCAAAGATGTGTTGAGATTGGAACTGCAGTTAGTATGGGAATTGGCTAAGGTAAGGGCAACTTACACTGCTAGCTAATGCTGTAGGCGTCGATAATTTCGACTTGCTTATTTATGTTTCTTTATCGCTTTGACTGGAGAAAATGTTTTGAGGCTTTGGCCGTGTGAAACTAATATGAGGCGTGTGTCTCCTATTTCTGAGAGGCTTCGACAGTTTACTGGTTTCCGCCTTACTGCTTCCTAGTGGATAGGACAGGGCTATGTTTTACCGCAATTACTTGATTCACATGCCATACTTGCTAAGTGATTAAATGGTTAATCTTAGGCTATGTGAATACTTGTGCACATTATTTTGAAACATGCAATTATTATTGGAATATGCTGACCATATGGTGCAATTTATATCGTTTATTCGTCGACTACCAAAATGTGAGGAATAACCGTTAGTTATGCCCTGTTGGTGGCGAATTCTTAAGGGTTTATCTCGTCAAGACGAACTGAGGTCCAGACTCTTATCTTCTTTTGTGGTTTCAAGACCTTCTCATGGGATTTTGGGGATATCGGGATCTTTTGAACTTATAGTTTTGGAAAGAAAATATTTTCATAAGAAATTCAATAATGCTTTAAACAACATTCAAACTCTTTTAATTAATTGTTAATGATCTCAAATGAACTTCTAGGATTTGGATATTAGTTTTGGAAAATAAGAAGTGTCGCCGAATCGAAGTTTTGGGGAAGCTCATAAGTTTCTGAGTATGTTTATACTATTCCGCTCGCTGAGCAGTTTTTGACCATCGAAATTTGATGAGTCAGATGACTCAAGAAGTCATCGAGGGTGATTGCACTCTTTTTATAGTTATCTGTCTTTTGTCGCAGAATCGACATTTACCTTCAGGTACAGTATATACCTTCGGGTACAGTATACACCTTCGGGTACAGTATACAGTATATACCTTCGGGTACAGTATATATCTTCGGGTTTAGTATATGCCTTCGGGTACAGTATATGCCTTCGGGTACAGTATATACCTTCGGGTACAACATGCCTTCGTGTAACACCCCGATTTCCGGGTGCCACTTTAGTAACCAAAAATAAACTCTACGCGAAAAACAGGTAATTTTTTTTCGTTTGATTCCTTTTAAATCAAGCAATAGAAAATAAAGACATAGCCCAACCACTAAACTAACCAATATACATCAAATATGAACATGTACAGCCTCAGCTGCACTTCCCCGTCACGCGCACTCGCAGTGACTCCAAAGTAGTGTGCCCGTAGGCAAATATATATAGACCCAGAAGTGTGAGTAAGAAAGTTGTAATTACAATCCACTAGTAGAAAGTCGGCCTCAAAATGGCCTAAGCAAAGACCCCTACAGTCCGACTGACTCACTGTGATCCCTCAATAAGAGAACCACACGAAAAGCCATGCATCGGGAACCTACCATGTCCCTAAAGTAAGACGAATCAGAGCTCTACACAAAATATGACGCCTGCCTAAACCTACCCTTCCAGTACCGAGTCCACAGCGAACTGAAGTCGGCAAGTTGAAGCTCAGCTCCATGCGTCGTAGGACTCCCTTCGTCAGACGTCCACGCTCCTCAGTCCAGTCCTCCATGACCCTTCCCCGGTACGTCGCTCGATGACCCACAACATCGATCACCCAAGCGGTGGGGACATCCCTATCCACCAACTCATATCTGATCCCCGAGGGAGAGACCATCGAGAACCAGTCGGCCATCGACATCTGGCAGCAGGCCGACCGCCCAAACACAAACATGAAACCAAAGCCAAGGCGCTAGGGTCAACTCACGGAAATAAGTAGATATACACTCAACATGTGATATGGGGTATAGATATATGTTGATATATATATATATATATATATAAACAATCTTAGCATGTTATGGCTCTAACAATGCTTCAGTAATCAAACAGCACACAATTAAAGTCAGAATGAATGTATGCGTGAAATGCACAATATGATCCGGATTGTGACGCGTTCCCGTTCGCCACAAGTGAAGCATTCCCGTTCTTCACTATGGATGAACCATTCCCGTTATTCATCCTGGATGAACCATTCCCGTTATTCATCCTTGGTGAATAATTCCCGTTATTCACCATATGATGAACCATTCTCGTTATTCATCATATATGCATTGGTGAACCATTCCCGTTATTCACCATGAGATGCACAGGTGAACCATTCCCGTTATTCACCCGATTGATGCAATATGGTTAGCCAAACATCGAATCGTCCTCACCACACAAGCATTTTGCCCAAACCCAATCTCAAATCAAACCCAAGAGTTAGTGTCGGTCAATACAACACAACTCGGAGTCAGTGTCGGTCAATACAACACAACTCCAATAACAAAACCCAAAATCAAAGCCAGAGTCAGTGTCGGTCAATACAACACGGCTCGGAGTTAGTGTCGGTCAATACAACACAACTCCAACACCCAAAACCCAGAGTTAGTGTCGGTCAATACAACACAACCCCAACAACAAGAGTACACAAGGGTTTAGTGTCGGTCAAAACAACACAACCCCAACAACAAGAGTACTTAAAGTACTCGGTGACTTTCAATCATCACCGTAGCTCACCTCAGTGGCTTTCCCCAAAACCAAAACCCATAACAGAAGTCGACTTTTCCCCGTCTTTCGTAAATATTTTCCCCTTCAGTTTTCCTATGCTTAAACATTAATAAAAATTGTTTCAATTCGAATTAGTCAAGTTATGAGTTTATTTCTCAAAGTCTAAGTTTCCCAAGTCTTTATTTTTCGAAAGTCTAATCATTCTAAGTTTCCAAAGACCAACCACCCAAAAGATATTTCCCGGGGAAAGTCTAAGAATTCCAACGAATACCAACAAATGGCTAAGTCTCAAACCCCACGTTTGAACTTGCCTAGGGTTGTTCATCCAACCCGAAATATCAAAGATCACCAGATCAATGAATCCCCACTCCGAAGTCGCGTCAAAACAGACAATCCAACAATATCACAATATCACAAGTTATGGAAAAACATCATAACATCAACTCATCATCATAAGCAACATCAAATAAAGCATAAGTCGAATTTATCGACGCCTATCATGCAGTCATAGCTAATAGTAAGTTGCCCTAACCTCGAGCTGATCCAGCCTCGCAATCAAAGGTTCCTTCACTCCAATGCTCTGAAGATCCCAAAGTTCCTTAAACTGAACCTCGGAGAAAGATAAAGCAGAATCCACACAAAATCGATTAGTTCGATCACAATACAACACATAAACGATAGAAAAAACATTAAAGCTTCAGAATACAACAATCAGATGCGAAAAGACAAGTTTTTGAAAACGAAACCCCCCCCCCCCCAACACTACAAGCTCTCGGCCAAAAAGGAAAAAGGGCTCCGGCTCTTTTTCTTCAATCAAATTTGTTCACAAGGTAGTTTTAGTGTAAAACTAAGGCAAAGAAACTGTCGGAACAATTTTCGGACGATCAGATCATAATACGGCTGTTCAGGGGCGTTTTGGTCCAAAATAAAAGCTCAAAACCTCAAAGTTATCAGTTCGGAAAACAAATTTGACAGCAATGATCCTAACGACATCCGTGACAACAAATCCTAAAGGTACGAAGTCAGATTACGACTTTTCGACAATAAAGTTTCGAAATGTGCGACAAAAGAGTTTTGAATCAGTTTTTCAGATCCTTGACAACTCGATCACAATCAGCGAATACTGACGGAGTTTTTAGGCTCTTGGGCACGTAAGGAAGATAACCGAACAGAGAAATCAGGAAAAACAGATAGTTTTAGAAAAAGCTCAAAACTTTGAGCACAGAAACGACTACAGAAACGCAGTAGAAATAGTGATCAGAGGTAAGAATCAAGCTAGTTACCTCGATACCTTGAAGTAGGAACGAACTGCGCGAAGATCGGTCGAGTTTCGGCAAAAATCTCCTCTCCCTCTCCTCTCCCTAACTCGCGGCCTCTTTGGAGCAAATGAGGAGATATTTTGCTTTTTCGACTATTTATAGGCAGGTGAAATCGCGGGAAAATGAAAATTTCGCGATTCCGATTTTTGCAGCACGTTCACTGATGAATTCTAAGAGAGATTCTGGCGTCAGAATTCCAGAACTCAAAACATATCTCTGACATTTGGGAAAAACGATATCTAAAATCCCAAAAGCGGTGTAAGTTAATCTGTCCCGAAAAACTACTTTTTGCTGTGATGGTCAGACGACAAAACTTTGTTCTGAAGAAAGATTGGAAACGTTGAAAAAAATCTGGCAACGCGGAAGGAAACTTCGTTAGAAGTCCCGAATAGAAAAAGTCTTCATCCAGCGATTGAATTTAGGGTTTCGAAGCAAAGAAATTAGCGTCGTCGGACTTGCGAAAAGTGATTACTATCGTGCGTACAGTCCAGGGTTCCGAAATGAAACAATGGTCGAAGGAAAAATAAAGAGAATCTTTAAATTTTCCAAGGATTTGAAATCTCACTTAAAACGTTGCTTTAAAAGCGGAATTAGCCTATTCTGGACACGCTCGCCATAAGGCAGGTGGGCAGACGGCTCGCACTAATTCCTAAAACGACTACGCAACATTCCTTAAGCAATTCCTGAACTTTCCTCCTCATAGATCTTTCTCAAACAACAAACTCCTGTCACGCTTAGACTGATTCTACGCGTGAGTCGGAAATTAACTTGCTCTGAAAATCCAGGTCTTACAATACTCCCCTCCAAAAAGAAAGTTTCGTCCTCGAAACTCAGAGTTCTGCGAAAAGTCCGGAATACAGTTACTTGATCTTGTCTTCGAATTCCCATGTAGCATTGCCCGTTTCATTGTTCCTCATCACTTTCACTAAAGCGATCTGCTTTCCGTTTGATTGTTTCAGTCTTCTATCCCCAATGCTGACCTGCGACGTCTCAAAAGACATATCATCCTTCAGCTCTATGTTGTCCGGGTCGACCACTTGGGTTGGGTCTCCGTTTGAAATAATACTAGTTGGCACTCTGTGCAGTCGCACAATCTTAGCCACTTACTTCTTTACTTTCGGTCGTCCGAAATTCTTCTTAAACTCGGTGCCTCTCGTCATTTCAAAGTAAATACTCAACTTGTCCTCGTGATCTTCATCTACAGTCCAAAACTCCACTTGTTTGTTCAATAACTCCTAGACGAAATATCCCCTTGGAAACCGCTAGTCCATTAAAACACCTCCAACTCCGTAACTATCTTTACACACACCAAGAAATCAAACTTCTACTTAGTCACTATTCGAATTAAAACTCGACTTATGTCCTTATTTCTTGTCCTTCACTAATCTTATCCCCTTCAACATCAATTTATCAACAACTTATAAGATAATCCTCCTCTTAATATCTAACAATCCATTATTATCGTCTTCTTCCTCAAAACTTTCCTCACTCCAACCAATTTACTCTTACTGAAATCCCTAACACTTCGCCCAAATCGAGACTTATCCTCTAGAAGATTACATCATAACTATACCTCAAGGGACTTAACTAGCCATTTTATCATCCGATCCGTCAACCTTTTGAGATTTAACTACTATCGTAACCTGCCAACACCACTAAATCTCTTATTCGTACATGATTTTCAACTCCCGAAGTCAATCTTAACCCTAAGATTCTCATTCAACTTAGCAAAATTCACTTGCTAACTCTAGCATGCATCACCGAAATCCATAGCAAAGTTCTATTCACTCTTAAACCCTACGAAACTTGCTAAATATAAAACCTTAAGTACTCATCTTAATACTAACACTTTTCTTTCTATAACTTGATCATCCTCCAATCAATCCAACACTTAGCCTCTCGATCAGAACCTGACAAGACTTCATGTCTCACGCGTTTGGGATAAAATCAATTGGCTTAAAATCTAAACCTTCACTAAGTTTGGACCACCAATATCCTTTAACTCTCCAACACTTCTTAAATGAATATTCATTTCTTAAAGCTACAACTCCTTCCGAAAGAAAATCGATTACTTAACACGAACTTTCCTCTCAAATCCGACTAATCCTCGATCAATTCAAATTCATCTTACACATCCTTCTATCAAAGTCCATGACCAGCTGTGATTCCGAATATCACCCCCTCAATATTAGGTTGATCAGGCCCAATACATCGAAGGTGGAAATTTAGAAAAACCCACTGGAACAGACAATGAGTTCCTATCCTCTAGTAGTCACAAATATCCTGATATTACATCCCAAGCCTGGATACGAAGCATCACAATAAACTCATAAGGTTCCTCCGGTCGTGGCAAAATAAGCACAGGTGACGTCGTCAAACGTTCCTTCAGTGTCTGAAAACTTGATTCACACGCCTCAGTCCATGCAAAAGGTTGATCCTTCCTCGTCAGTTGAGTCAAAGGTCCAACAATCTTGGCAAATCCCTCAATGAAGCGTCTATAGTATCCAGCCAAACCCACAAAACTTCTGATCTCCGTCACTGTCTTCGGTTGCTCCCAAGCCAAAACAGTCTCTACTTTCGCTGGGTCCACAGCTATACCTTCCTTTGAGATAACATGACCTAAGAAATTGACTTCCTCCAGCCAGAATTCACACTTTGAAAGGTTCGCATACAGCTTCTTCTCCCTCAACACTTGTAAAGCTTGGCGCAAATGTTCCTCATGTTCCTTCGCGTCCTTCGAATAGATCAATATGTCATCAATAAACACCACCACAAACCGATCTAAGAATTCATGAAAGATGCGGTTCATGTAATCCATGGAAACAGCAGGTACATTCGTCACTCCAAACGTCATCACTAGGTACTCGTCGTGTCCTTAACGTGTTCTGAATGCAGTCTTCGGTATATCCTCAGTCTTCACTCTGATCTGATGATAGCCTGACTTCAAGTCTATCTTGGAAAATACGGCAGCCCCTCGTAATTGATCCATCAAATCATCTATCCTCGGCAACGGGTATCTGTTCTTGATCGTCGCCTTGTTCAGTTGTCGATAATCCACACATAATCTTGACTTCCCGTCTTTCTTCTTGACTAAAAGCACTGGCGCTCCCCATGGTGAAACACTTGATCGAATGAATCCCTTTTGCCGAAAGATCCTCCAATGATTCCGATTCAAAACTAAACGCCCTAAATTCCTACGTATCGTATCCATAAGGAATATCCCTGAGATCCTAGCTTCCTTATCAACGCGTCGGTAAAACAACTTCCTAGCTCAGCGTGCTATCCTAGACCTCGTGTAACCTCTATAGTTAAATCACGAGCAACTTCGAATAAGGTCCTACTAGGGATAATAATCATAAGATCATAGTCTAAGTAGTAAATACAAGTTAGGCGCGTCGCACTCGTTTCGAAGATAAAGGAGTAAGTTATTCTAGAATAAGAACGCAGTTAAAATATTACCGTCGTCCCCACGTTCTTCCTCGTTCAACTCCTCAGTTCCTACACCCTCCTTGGTGTAAACCTCTTCCTCTGCAGCAAGTTGTTTTCCTTTTCCAGCATTCCCTGATGATTCGCCCTTGGGTGCCTTGCAATCTCTGGAAAAATGTCCCGGTTGGTTGCAATTGAAGCATAGACTTCAACTTGATCTTGCACCTACTGGCATAGTGCCCCACTTTCCTGCACTTGAAACACGTCACTGTTTTTTCCGAAGTCTTGTTTCCTGTCCCTCCGGTAGCATCATTCCCTTTCATCTTACCGTCAGACGTTTCCCCCTGGAGTGTCTTGCAGTTCACAGCTAGATGCCCCTCTCGGTCACACTTGAAGCATCTCCGTCCAATCACTGAGCACTTGTTAGGAAAATGCCCAAACTTTCCGCAGTGAAAACATGTCACACCTTTGCCACCAACTGGCTTCCCTCCAGTATCAGCAGTCGTTGGTTTGTACTCTCTTGAGATACGATTTCTTCCATCGGAACGCTGATACGGTCCCCACTGATGGTAGCTCTCCCTTCTGTTGTAGCCTTGGGAACCTGACCTCATTGGTCCCCCAGCTCCTGTTCGGTTTACTCCTCTTTGTTGATACATCGCCGTCGCCATCAGTCGTTGGTGATGCTCACGTGCAGCCTCTTCAGCGTGCATATAAGCGTCTTCCGCAGCCTGGTTCATCATTGCCTCGATTAGTGTAGCAATTGCCTCCGCCATCCGGTTAAGGTTCACCATCCTATGTCTCATCAAACGTCCGATTAGTACTAACCATAAGGTAGCACTAGACAACCACTCAATCCGATTAAGTAGTAACGTAAACAATTAGAGCGAAAATCGCTCTGCAGACAATCAATTTTCACTCCTTGCAGAGTCACACAACCTAGCACAGAAGACCTATTCCCCAAAGACTCCCGAAAGACTCGACTAAGCTCTGATACCACAATGTAACACCCCGATTTCCGGGTGCCACTTTAGTAACCAAAAATAAACTCTACGCGGAAAACAGGTAATTTTTTTTCGTTTGATTCCTTTTAAATCAAGCAATAGAAAATAAAGACATAGCCCAACCACTAAACTAACCAATATACATCAAATATGAACATGTACAGCCTCAGCTGCACTTCCCCGTCACGCGCACTCGCAGTGACTCCAAAGTAGTGTGCCCGTAGGCAAATATATACAGACCCAGAAGTGTTAGTAAGAAAGTTGTAATTACAATCCACTAGTAGAAAGTCGGCCTCAAAATGGCCTAAGTAAAGACCCCTACAGTCCGACAGACTCACTGTGATCCCTCAATAAGAGAACCACACGAAAAGCCATGCATCGGGAACCTACCCTATCCCAAAAGTAAGACGAATCAGAGCTCTACACAAAATATGACGCCTGCCTAAACCTACCCTTCCAGTACCGAGTCCACAGCGAACTGAAGTCGGCAAGTTGAAGCTCAGCTCCATGCGTCGTAGGACTCCCTTCGTCAGACATCCACGCTCGTCAATCCGGTCCTCCATGACCCTTCCCCGGTACGTCGCTCGATGACCCACAACATCGATCACCCAAGCGGTGGGGACATCCCTATCCACCAACTCATATCTGATCCCCCCCGAGGGAGAGACCATCGAGAACCAGTCGGCCATCGACATCTGGCAGCAGGCCGACCGCCCAAACACAAACATGAAACCAAAGCCAAGACGCTAGGGTCAACTCACGGAAATAAGTAGATATACACTCAACATGTGATATGGGGTATAGATATATGTTGATATATATATATATAAACAATCCTAGCATGTTATGGCTCTAACAATGCTTCAGTAATCAAACAGCACACAATTCAAGTCAGAATGAATGTATGCGTGAAATGCACAATATGATCCGGATTGTGACGCGTTCCCGTTCGCCACAAGTGAAGCATTCCCGTTCTTCACTATGGATGAACCATTCCCGTTATTCATCCTGGATGAACCATTCCCGTTATTCATCCTTGGTGAACCATTCCCGTTATTCACCGTATGATGAACCATTCCCGTTATTCATCATATATGCATTGGTGAACCATTCCCGTTATTCACCATGAGATGCATAGGTGAACCATTCCCGTTATTCACCCGATTGATGCAATATGGTTAGCCAAACATCGAATCGTCCTCACCACACAAGCATTTATCCCAAACCCAATCTCAAATCAAACCCAAGAGTTAGTGTCGGTCAATACAACACAACTCGGAGTTAGTGTCAGTCAATACAACACAACTCCAATAACAAAACCCAAAATCAAAGCCAGAGTCAGTGTCGGTCAATAAAACACAACCCCAACAACAAGAGTACACAAGGGTTTATTGTCGGTCAATACAACACAACCCCAACAACAAGAGTACACAAGCGTTTAGTGTCGGTCAATACAACACAACCCCAACAACAAGAGTACTTAAAGTACTCGGTGACTTTCAATCATCACCGTAGCTCACCTCTGTGGCTTTCCCCAAAACCAAAACCCACAACAGAAGTCGACTTTTCCCCGTCTTTCGTAAATATTTTCCCCTTCAGTTTTCCTATGCTTAAACATTAATAAAAATTGTTTCAATTCGAATTAGTCATGTTATGAGTTTATTTCTCAAAGTCTAAGTTTCCCAAGTCTTTATTTTTCGAAAGTCTAATCATTCTAAGTTTCCAAAGATCAACCACCCAAAAGATATTTCCCGGGGAAAGTCTAAGAATTCCAACGAATACCAACAAATGGCTAAGTCTCAAACCCCACGTTTCAACTTGCCTAGGGTTGTTCATCCAACCCGAAATATCTAAGATCACCAGATCAATGAATCCCCACTCCGAAGTCGCGTCAAAACGCACAATCCAACAATATCACAATATCACAAATTATGGAAAAACATCATAACATCAACTCATCATCATAAGCAACATCAAATAAAGCATAAGTCGAATTTATCAACGCCTATCATGCAGTCATAGCTAATAGTAAGTTGCCCTAACCTCGAGCTGATCCAGCCTCGCAATCAAAGGTTCCTTCACTCAAATGCTCTGAAGATCCCAAAGTTCCTTCAACTGAACCTCGGAGAAAAACAAAACAGAATCCAAACAAAATCGATTAGTTCGATCACAATACAACACATAAACGATAGAAAAAACATTAAAGCTTCAGAATACAACAATCGGATGCGAAAAGACAAGTTTTCAAATACGAAAACTCCCCCCCCCCAACACTACAAGCTCTCGGCCAAAAAGGAAAAAGGGCTCCGGCTCTTTTTCTTCGATCAAATCTGTTCACAAGGTAGTTTTAGTGTCAAACTAAGGCAAAGAAACTGTCGGAACAATTTTCGGACGATCGGATCATAATACGGCAGTTCAGGGGCGTTTTGGTCCAAAATAAAAGCTCAAAACCTCAAAGTTATCAGTTCGGAAAACAAATTTGACAGCAATGATCCTAACGACATCCGTGACAACAAATCCTAAAGGCACGAAGTCAGATTACGACTTTTCGACAATAAAGTTTCGAAATGTGCGACAAAAGAGTTTTGAATCAGTTTTTCAGATCCTTGACAACTCGATCACAATCAGCGAATACTGACGGAGGTTTTAGGCTCTTGGGCACGTAAGGAAGATAACCGAACAGAGAAATCAGGAAAAACGGACAGTTTTACAAAAAGCTCAAAACTTTGAGCACAGAAACGACTACAGAAACGCAGTAGAAACAGTGATCAGAGGTAAGAATCAAGCTAGTTACCTCGATACCTTGAAGTAGGAACGAACTACGCGAAGATCGGTCGAGTTTCGGCAAAAATCTCCTCTCCCTCTCCTCTCCCTAACTCGCAGCCTCTTTGGAGCAAATGAGGAGATATTTTGCTTTTTCGACTATTTATAGGCAGGTGAAATCGCGGGAAAATGAAAATTTCGCGACTCCGATTTTTGCAGCACGTTCACCGATGAATTCTAAGAGAGATTCTGGCGTCAGAATTCCAGAACTCAAAACATATCTCTGACATTTGTTAAAAACGATATCTAAAATCCCAAAAGCGGTGTAAGTTAATCTGTCCCGAAAAACTACTTTTTGCTGTGATGGTCAGACGACAAAACTATGTTCTGAAGAAAGATTGGAAACGTCGAAACAAATCTGGCAGCGCAGACGGAAACTTTGTTAGAAGTCCCGAATAGAAAAAGTCTTCATCCAGCGATTGAATTTAGGGTTTCGAAGCAAAGAAATTAGCGTCGTCGGACTTCCGAAAAGTGAATACTATCGTGCGTACAGTCCTGGGTTCCGAAATGAAACGCTGGTCGAAGGAAAAATAAAGAGAATCTTTAAATTTTTTAAGGATTTGAAATCTCACTTAAAACGTTGCTTTAAAAGCGGAATTAGCCTATTCTGGACACGCTCGCCATAAGGCAGGTGTGCAGACGACTCGCACTAATTCCTAAAACGACTACGCAACATTCCTCAAGCAATTCCTGAACTTTCCTCCTCATAGATCTTTCTCAAACAACAAACTCCTGTCACGCTTAGACTGATTCTACGCGTGAGTCGGAAATTAACTTGCTCTGAAAATCCAGGTCTTACACTTCGGGTAACTCGGGCATTCGATGGGGGATATGGTCGACCGTATGGTTAGGATCGACCTATTGATGTCAGGCATAGCGGAGGAAAAAGTCGACCCACAGGGTTAGGACTGATCCGGCTATGTCATGGTTGTAAGTGACACCCGAGGGTTATGGTCGACACAATGCCAGTGTTAGGACTTACTCGATCGTGCCCAACCTACTTCTTCCGGAACCTTTTGAATTGACGTTGCATTGACATATCAAGCACTCTAACTATATTTGTTGAGATCTTGATGATTTGATGTTGATAAACATCGTTATGTGTTTTGATGATTTAATGTTGATAAACATCTTTATGTGTTTTGATGATTGAATTGTATTAGAGATTTGATAACATGCTATGTATAAACCTTAGGGTAGACAATGCAGAACTTATATGTATATATACAACATATATATATATATACCCCTTATACTTTACATGTTGTCTTGTACTCTCTATACTATATTCCGTAAGTTGACCCTTGCGCATGCTACCTGTGTTTGGGGGGCTATGTATGCCCTTTTTGTCAGATGACGTATTGTTTCGTGATGCTTCGTCGTTCGGGGAAGACCCGGAGCGAAATGACTGCTACTGAGCCTTCGACGTGGACCCGGACTTCATGCAGGATCAGATGAGGGTCGATGTTAGGGGTGTAGTATATCGGGTTTCGTTGTCATAGCTCTGATTTTCATTTCTTATTTTGAGGCAGGGTAGGTCCCCGACTATTAGCCTTTTGTGTTGTTCTCTTCCATGAGGATCACAAGGAGTTTGTCGGATGTAGGAGGTCCTTTGGAGGCTGTTTTGGACTGACTTACTTTCTTGGAGGACTGTATTTATAAAACTTATGACTCTGGCTATGGGTCGCACTTGTTTGCCGTTGGGCAATACTTTTAGTTACTTGATGTTACTTCTAGTCACTTGAGGGCACTCGTGACGATGTTTTTAGTTGTAGCGAGGGTTGTACTTATATCGTATGTTAGTCGCTGTTAATCGCGATTGGGTTGAGTCTTTATTTCGACAAGTCTTTTTATTTAAACAAAATGAAAAAAATATCTACTCTTCCGCTTTACTTGATTTTTTGTTACTAAAGTGACGCCACCGAAATCGGGGTGTTACATGTTGCTTATGCTATTAGGGTTTACTTTCTGAGTACATTGTGTGAGTATTGTAATCAACTCTAGTACTGCAATTAATAACTAAGGCATTGAGTTGTTGTGTTTAGTTGAATTTTAATCTCTACATCTTTATCTTGTTGTGAAGCAATCACTATGGTGAGTGGTTGAGAGAAAGTGAGAGGGGCTTTTATATTTAGGGGGAGTACTAAGTAGAAATACACTGGGTAGTGTTTAGGTTGTAAGGCTTTGAACAAGGTGTGTTCTTGTAATACCGAGTGTTCCTAAACTACTAATAGTGGATTGCCTTTCTTAGGTGAAAACCCTCCAAACGTAGGAGACGTTGCATTGAACTGGGATACCAATTCCTTGTGTTCTTTTGTGTTTTTAGTTATTTTTTTCTTAAAATAAAAATTAACTATGATCGTTATTGTTTGAATGTTGTACACAATGTCCTGAACATTGTGTAAAACATCTGTCCTGGGTGAACTAGAATTTCAATTGGCATCAGAGCAGACACCTTGTTCTGTTTGGGTGAGCTATAGGGAAGACAAATTATGTTCTAATGGACAACTCCAAGGAGGGAGGATCAGTTAATAGGCCATCAATTATGTATGGTACTAATTACGATTACTGGAAGGCACGCATGATAGCATTCCTCAAGTCAATTGACAGAAAAACGTGGAAGGCAATTGTCAAAGGCTGGAAGCATCCTGTGACCGTGCCTAAGGAAGGAACTTTAACTGCTGAGTTGAAGCCTGAGGAAGACTGGAACAAAGAAGCAGATGAAGAGGCTCTGGGCAACTCCAAAGCACTGAATGTTATTTTCAATAGTAGACAAGAATATGTTCAAGCATATCAACACATGCACTGTAGCCAAAGATGCATGGGAAATTCTTAAGACAACTCATGAGGGAACTTCTAGGGTTTGAATGTCAAGACTCCAGATTCTGACAACTCAATTTGAAAACTTGAGGATGTGGGAAGATGAGTCCCTATCTGATTTTCACATGCGACTATGTGATTTGGCCAATACATCATTTGAATTAGGAGAACAAATGTCAAAAGAGAAGCTAGCACGAAAAATTCTCAGATCTTTGCCAAAGAAGTTTGATATGAAAGTAACAACCATTGGAGAAGTCCAAGACATAAGAAGCATCCAAGTTGATGAATTCTTTGGCTCGTTGATGACTTTTGAAATGACAAAAAATGATAGGCACGAGAAGAAGAACAAGAGTATAGCATTTGTGTCAAGTGTTGAAGATGATGAAGATCTAGAAGAAAAGGAAACTGGTGAAAGCATCTCTGAAGCTATAGTTCTTATGGGAAGGAAGTTCAACAAGGTGCTCAAAAGACTAGATAAAATAACAAGGCCAAATGTCCAGGACAAGATGTCAGACAACTTCAAAGGTTCTAGATTTCAACGCAAGGGAAAGGTTGAGGACAAAGGGAAAAAGGCAAAGGAATCCAATGTCATGAGTGTGAAGGTTTTGGTCATATCAAGGCTGAATGTCCTACCTTCTTAAAGAAACAAAATATGGGAATGATAACCACTTGGTCTGATGTAACAACAAATCGAGTGATGTCATTCATGGGAAAGTGTGAGTAAGATGATGGTGCTAGTGATGAGGATATTTTTGATGAGGAACTTGCAGAGGCTTACAAGTTGTTGTACATCAAGTGGAAGGAAGCATACATCTATGGGAAGTGGCAAAAGAAACTTGATTTTGATCTTCAATCTTAAAAGAACAAGTTAACAGAAGAAGTTGCCTTGCTAAACTCCAAGTTGGAAGGTATGACAAAATTCATTCGCATGATGAGCAAAAGAACTGATGTTTTGGATGAGATACTTATAGCTGGAAATAGTGCTGGTGACATGACACATATAATGTTTGATTATGCAACCTTAAACAAAGGAAGCAAGAACATGTCCAACGAATATGAATCTGTAACAAAACAATTTGGTTTTTACATGTCCAACCACAAGTCGCGACAATGGGTGAAACATCCTTATCCACAAGTAAGGAATTATCAAAAGTCAACTTGGAGGTGTCATCAATGTGAACGTTTTGGACATATTAGGCCATATTATTATAAGTTGTATGGGTACCCTAAACCTCATGATCAGATAGGAACAGATGAGAAAAATGTCAAGACTAGAAATTAGTGGAAGCCAAAAGCTGCTTAAACTTGTCTCATTGCTCACACCTCTCTACGTGCTTCATCAAGGGAGGACTGATACTTTGATAGTGGATGCTCCAGGCATATGACAGAGGTAAAAAGCTATCTGGAAGGGCTGAAATCACATGTGAACAATTGTGTTACTTTTGGAGATGGAGCCAGAGGAAAAATAAGGGATTAGGCAAATTGTCTAACTCAGGATCTCCAAATCTTAATGATGTTCTACTTGTTGAAGGTCTAACTTCAAATATGACCAGTATAAGTCAATTGCGTGATCAAGGTTTGAAGGTTCTTTTTAGTAAGTATGAATGTGTTGTTAAAAATAGTAATGATGATGTACTTATGAAGGGAGCTAGATCAAAAGACAATTTTTACATGTGGACTTCTCAGACTACACCTCAACTTTCACATTGCTTGATAACCAGAGAAGAAGTCAAGATTTGGAACCAAAAGCTTGGTCATCTCAACCTCAAGAGTATGAAGAAGTCTTTTCTGTCTTTCTTTCTTTGTAGCATTTTTCTTCGTCTCATGTAATGTTTCATGCTTTCTCATGCATATTCCTTGGGGTTTTGCATTTACATGTGTTGGGTAATTTAGTTCTTCGAGGACCTTTTTCATATTTTAGCAGAGTTTTAGGTCTTTTGTTACTTGTCATTAGTTCTGGGACCATTTGTTAATATGAGTGATGAACTTCTAATATTTGTGAGTGTGTTTTTAATGAGTATTAAGTTCAGGAACTGAAAGAAGCTGAAGGTGCATGGAGGAATGAAGGGTGAAACTGAAGGAAGTTGAAGAGGGGCTGGCGCGAGCAATTGGCGGTCGAGCGGTGGCAATTAGCGCTCGAGCGTCCTGGTGGTCAGTGGAAATGGACTTGGGCTGAAGGAGCATGTGGCACTCGAGCGGTGCTAAATAGCGCTCGAGCGCCCTGGGCAACAGTAGCGATGTCTCTGGAACAAGGTGATTGGCGCTCGAGCGGTAGCAATTAGCTCTCGAGCGCCTGGAGGGTCAATAAGCTGTGGATTTTGGCTCGAGCAGGTGGCGCTCGAGCGGTGCTTCCTAGCGCTCAAGTGCCTAGTGGGTTCACATAGTTATTATAAATACTAGTTTAAGTTGTCTTTGTTTTTATCTTTTTACTCGCTAAGACTTAGAACCAGAGGAAGTTCTTGGTGATTGTGAGATGCTTTCCAAGCTTGTAATTCAGGTTCTTTCTTAGTTTCTTTATCATGGCTCTCATAGCCATGTTTAGCTAAATCCTTTATGCTTTGAGTTTTTGTAAGACTTTTGATGTTTAAGTTATAATTCCAATTTATATTTCATATGACCTTGAGTTTTCCTTGAATCTCATTTCTGTATTTCAATATGTGCTTGTGATGCATGCTTGATATTTTCTTTTCTACACGAGAACGGAAGTTAGGTTGTAGATTAGGGAACTTGAATTGGGATTACCTAACTTATGCTTTTTGCTAGGAATAGAGAAACGGGTTGGGTTTAATGATCAGAAATTGAATGCTTTAAGCTTCAAACAAATGTTAAAGTTGGCAAGGAATTGTGCTTATCTTTTGATTTGAAAGAATTACTTAGGCAAGGAATTGATAGGTAGTTGTTTGGATTAGAGAAACAAGGAGAAATTAGACTTTATATGAATAGGATTGGTTTTCTTAAATTGATTAAGTGGAGCAAAAACCTAAGGCATTCTTTCCTCTGAGTTTTACAAACTATTTCACTTGCTACTTTGGCACTATATTGTTTCAATCAAAACTGAATTTTATTTGTTTTAAAACTTCAAACTCAACACTTGAACTAGGACTTTCATTAAACATTCCTTGTGGTTTGATATATTAAAATCGGGTGAAATCCGTACACTTGCGGATTAGCTATCAGCTCAAAAAGTTGTAAATCACAATTTGAGTCCCGTAATTATTTCGAACATTTTCCTACCCTAGTTATCACTTGAAAATGCATAGGAATTAAATTAGATTGAAAGAAAAGTTTGGATTGCCCTATTTTCTTAAGGGGTGGCCAAGACCTATGTATGGGGTTTTGGGAGAGAAAAACTTTTTCTTGAAACCTAGAGGTGATGCACAAACGCAAGACGATTTCGGATGAACGTCGGGTTGGTCGAACATGAATATGTGTTTTTTGCTATGTTTTGCCGAAATATGTCTAAGTGTTTTCTTGTGCTCTAAGCAAACTAAATGGCTATGTGTGCACTAGGAACATGACTAGGGTTATCGCTTTGAAATGTTGAATATGCTCTGTGTTATATTGAACATGCTATGTGTTGCTTGTTTCTTGAGTACTTGAATAGCATGCTTAAGGAAAGGTAGAGTAGGCTATGAGTTATATTGAATATTCTATGCTTCACTTGTGCCTTAAGTTAGTGATAACATGCTATGTGCACATACATGGAAAGACCTCACATGGACTTAGATTGATGATGTATGTAGGAAATGAAATGAAAATGGAATTGTTTGCTAAAATGGACTAGAGGTCGTGGGCCATTAAGGAGGAGAAAGAGAATAGATAATGCACTATAAACATGTTTAGGATAATCGTTTTTGGTTGTTGACATGTTGGTACTTTTAAATGAGAAGTTTGTGAACACTAAGATAGCAACCTAAGAGGGGGGTGAATTAGGTTTGCACCAAAATTATCAAATTAAAACCATAAACTAAAAGTTTGAACTTAACGGAAGCGCAATCAAAGACTTTAGAATGAAATCAAGTATAACAACTAATTGAAATGCTGAAAAATAAAGAGATAAGGGATAAGAAGCTCACAAACACGATGTATCCTGGTTCACCTTCACCAACCGAAGGCTACGTCCAGTCCCCTTTCTGATTTGGGGATTTTTCCACTATGTAATGATGTCCAGTACAAGCCTCACACCTAGACTCTCAAGAACACCCTCAAGAAAGCACACCACTTCCTTGTTTACACAGCAAACACCAAACCTATGGTGGACTCTGAATCTGTAAGGCCCAAGTCTTTAAGCTTTGGATAAGTGAATAAAATAAAAGAGTTTATTTGATTAAATATATTTATGAAGGAAAAGGTTCAGGAAAAGTCCAAGGATTATATCAAAGACCGATAAGAGTTATAGCACGACTAACATTCGCATGATCCTAGGTCAAAGGTATTAGTGAATAGCTAATTTATACTTTAGGACACGATAGAAGCTAATTCCAAAAATCTTCAGAGGAATATTAGAACTTCTCTTTTTCATCTATAACCAAGTGGTTCGACGCGAAAACCTGGAATGTACGAACGTCAAATTCCAATTCTCGGAAGATTGCCGAAACGGAATCCCTGATAGTTAAAGAAACCTGAAATCAACGGACGATGAAGACTTTTTCCATTCGAAGCTTCAAATGAAGATTCCGCCCGCGTTCGTCTATTTCTCTCGTTATTTCTGATCTTTCTTCAGAAGGAAGTTTTCTCTTCCGACGATCACTGCAAAAAGTAGTTTTTCGGGATAAACCGACTTACACCGACTTATACCGACTTTGGATCGTTTGGTTTAATTCCAAGAATCCCGTTTTGAGTTCTGGAATTCTGTCGCCAGAACCTATCTTAGAATTCGCAGAGGAACGCGCAGGAAAAATCGGAATCGCAAAAAAATCATTTTTCCGCATTTTCCAAAACCTATAAATAGCTAGAAAATGAGATATTTTCAAAAACCCACCCCATTTTCTTCCCCAAACCCGCGAGCTCCAAGAGAGAAAGAGAGG
Organism: Lotus japonicus; assembly: GCF_012489685.1. Classification (NCBI taxonomy): domain Eukaryota; kingdom Viridiplantae; phylum Streptophyta; class Magnoliopsida; order Fabales; family Fabaceae; genus Lotus; species Lotus japonicus. The sequence continues at coordinate 52,096,544 of NC_080043.1, read as the reverse complement.
ATCCGGATTTTCGCCGTTTCTTGCCCGTTTGCTTCACCGATCGTTGCTAATCGAAGACCTTGAGGTAGGTAAACTATATCTCTCTTCTGATCGTCGTTTCTGTCGACTTCTTCTATGTCTTTCTGTGCTCAAAGTTTTGAGCTTTTCGTAAAACTGTCCAAATAAGCTGATTTCAGTGTCTAAACTTTTTCCTTGCATGCTCCTGAGCGTGTTCTGCGGATTATATTTTGTGGGATGTCGACGAAATGCCGCCGGAATCAATTTTTGCACCAAATACCCATTTTTAGGCAAAGTCGCAACCTTTAAGCTGAAAACTATCGACTTGGCTTAGTGCTAGTAGGATTAATCGTCATAAACGCCGTTGTTGACGTCCCCATCCAATTTGTTTTTCAAAAATCCAGTTTTGAAATTCTGAGCTGAAAATAATGACCAAACTACCCCTATATCAATTTTCGATCCGAAAATTTTTCCGAGTTTAGTTTCGCCTTAGTTACGGCCTATGATAACCTAGGAACCAAGTTTGATCGAAGAAAAATCGACCCTCCCAATTAAGGAAAGTGGCCGAGAGCTATACCAAGGGGGGGAGGAAATCCGACTTTTTCAAAAACTTGTCTTAACGCGTTAGATTGTCGTACCACGGAGTTTGTAGTGTTCCGTGTGACCCTAGCTAGGACTTATTGTTTGCTGAGTTTCTGATTCATTGTGTTGATTTCTGTGATTTTTGCTTAAGGTTCTTTTGAGGAGTTTCTTGGAGATCAAGGAGAGGAGCGTGAAGGAACTTGTGAAGAGGAAGCTGGAAGACCCACCGGTGAGGGCTACTCTCTGAATTACTAGATAATGCTTTAGGTGTCGACAAATTAGACTTGATTTATGTGTTATGCACTTAATTGCTAAATGTCTGAAATGATTTCTAAGGCTTCGGCCGATCTTGTTGAGTACTTGATGCCATGATATTGTGTGCTAAATGATTCACATGTTATGTGCTAAATGGTTAATCTAGGATGTGTTGGAATATGCTGTTTATGGTTATTGATTGAGCTGATTTATGTTATTCCACTTATAACTGTGATTCTGAGGAGTGAGGATTGCGGGCAAGTCATGCCGAATTTTTACGAGATTTTTGAGAGAGTTTGAAAAGGACGAACGGAGTTCGGACCTTGTTATGTTTTAATGGATCGAGACCTTCTCAGAAATTATTTAGGATTGTGGGATCCCTGAAACTCATAGGAAGTATTATAAGACTAAACGAAACCTATTTTGACAAGGAAAATTCATAAGACATTAATCAATCTCTAAACCTTTGAATAATGATAACAATCGCAGTTAAGAGCTTAGGACTTGAAGATTTGTTTGAAATATGAGAAGTGTCGTCGAGTCCAAGTTTTGAGGAACTTACAAGTTTTCGAGTATGTTGATACTCTTTTGCTCGATGAGCAGGTTATTGTTTGGCTATCTAAAGTTTAGCCGGAGACTATAAGTTTCCAAGTACTTCGGTACCCTTTCGCTCGATGAGCAGTTTATTGATTGGCTATCTAAAGTTTAGCCGGGAACTATGAGTTCCAAAGTACATTCTTTCTTCTCTTGATTAATTCATTTCGTCGCAGAATCGACATTTACCTTAGGGTATTCTTTTAGAGACATTAAGTTATTTAGAACACGTGGCGACGTGTCGAGTGAGGTCGGAGACGTTGTTTGGCTAATCACTTGCATTCATGCACTCATTTTAAGGTTAATACACGGCGTGATACCGGACCTCAGTGGATTCCAAAATGGTCATAAGACCCGGATTTCCATATTTAGGACACTGCGGTGGTCCTTAGTAGCAGACGGAATGGCAGACCTACGGGTTCACTGCTGATCTGACTACTTTTGTGTGGTGTAAGAGACACGCGAGCAGGAAGGTACCCACCGTGGCTGGTGTTAGGGCCGCCTCGTTGATGTCCATCCTTCTTCCGGAATGCATCTTGTTAACCAGCATAGCATTGCATGCAACATACATTCTGACTTAGTTGCTGAGTGTGATTGGTACTTGTTTATCCTATTTGAGGCATGCTAATTGTTATTATGATCTTTTATATTCATTGTGATACATGCAACCCTAGGATGTTATCCCTAAACTTATAAGCCTGAGAGGCTAATAATTATTATCCCATATATATATATATATATATATATCTGGCTTTAATATTTATATAATTCATTGGAGTTGACCCTCGCGTCTTCTGTGTGTGTTTGGGCGGACTACGCCATTGTCAGATGAGTATGGCGGATTGGTTTACGATGGTCAGCCCCTCGGGGGGGACCAGATTCGAGATGCTTGACCAGGACGACCCAGGTGTAAGATCAAGTTTTGATCTAGTAGTACAACTCTATGTTTTGATGATTACAAGTTAACCTTTTGATATGAACAATTGTGGTACTCTAACGTGTTTTTCTGAGTGTGCTATTTACAGGCTCTGACCTCAACTCAATCTCACACAAATCAGAAGCACTGTGTATAAAGAGCAACCCAAGCAACGCTTTCGCATTCACCATGTTCAGTATGAACAGTGGAAAAGCTTCAGAAGTTCTGAAGTTATACAAACTCTGATGTGGACTCAGTCACTAGAAGCTCTGAAGATCCAGAAAGTCTGATAACCAAGAAACACTGAAGGCTCAGATATTCTGATGGTGTAGAAGACTCTGAAGATCCAGAAGCTGAATAGTGGAAACTCTGAAGTCCAGAAGCAAGAAACTCTGAAGGCCATGTACTTCCCTCTGAGTTCAGAATCAGAAGATACAATGGTCAGAGGATCTGTGCTTTCCCTCTGACTCTGATCAACCGGCTTCACAAGTTCCAATATGAAGCATTCCCCTGATCAGAAGTCTCCTATGTTTAAAGGTCGCGTCGCTATCCAAGTACAAAAGCAACTGTACCTTCCTGACGACCTACCTAACGTTCTCAGCCACAGCAGAAGCTGGATTTTCCAGAACTGCCCTCCAACGGTAGCATTTCCCATGCATCGCTCAACCCTAATCCTTGGAGTATATAAAGAGGCTGAAGACTGAAAGAAACGGCTAGAAGAAGCATTCACATACGCAAGACATATTCAAAATCTTCTAAGTTTTCTTTCATCTGAAATTCATTGAGTTTACTATTAGCTTTTTAGAAGCAAATCTCTTGTAAACAATTCTTTGATAAACAGTTTGTTTAGTTCCTTTAGGAGATCAAGGTTGATCGGATCCTAGAGAAGACTAAGAGAGTGAATCTTAGTGTGAGCTAAGTCAGTGTAATTGTTAGTCACTTGTAGGTTTCAAGTGCAGTTGTAACTCTTACCTGATTAGTGGATTGCCTTCATTCTAAGAAGGAAGAAATCACCTTAACGGGTGGACTGGAGTAGCTTGAGTGATTTATCAAGTGAACCAGGATAAAATCCTTGTGTGCTTTTCTATCTCTTATCTTTAGCACTTAAGTTCTCGAAAGATTTGTCAAAATCTTTAAGGTGGAAGTTTTATACTGAAAACGTTATTCAAACCCCCCCTTTCTACCGTTTTTCATACCTTCAATTGGTATCAGAGCTTAAGTTCTGATTACCACACCTAACAGTGTTCAGTGATCCGGGCCGGTGTGAAAAACAATGGCTGCCACCACCAGTGAAACTCAAAGAGATGGTTACAATGCAAAGCCTCCTATGTTCGACGGTCAAAGGTTCGAATATTGGAAAGATAGACTGGAAAGTTTCTTTCTGGGTTTCGATGCAGATCTCTGGGATATTATTGTGGATGGCTACGAGCGTCCAGTTGATGCAGATGGCAAGAAGATCCCAAGGTCAGAGATGACTGCAGATCAAAAGAAGCTGTACTCACAACATCACAAAGCAAGAGCAATTCTTCTAAGTGCTATTTCCTATGAAGAGTACCAGAAGATTACAGATCGTGAGTTTGCGAAAGGCATTTTCGAATCTCTGAAGATGTCTCATGAAGGAAACAAGAAAGTTAAAGAATCAAAGGCATTGTCTTTGATCCAAAAGTATGAATCCTTCTTCATGGAGCCAAATGAGTCCATTGAAGAAATGTTCTCCAGATTTCAGTTGCTTGTAGCTGGCATACGACCTCTCAACAAGAGCTACACAACAAAAGATCATGTCATAAGGGTCATCAGGTGTCTTCCTGAAAGTTGGATGCCTTTGGTGACTTCAATAGAGCTCACGAGAGACGTTGAGAATATGAGTTTAGAAGAACTCATCAGCATTTTGAAATGCCATGAGCTGAAGCGCTCAGAGATGCAAGATCTGAGGAAAAAGTCCATAGCCTTGAAATCCAAATCTGAAAAGGCTAAGGTTGAGAAGTCAAAAGCTCTTCAAGCTGAAGAAGAGGAAGTGTCGTCGAGTCCAAGTTTTGAGGAACTTACAAGTTTTCGAGTATGTTGATACTCTTTTGCTCGATGAGCAGGTTATTGTTTGGCTATCTAAAGTTTAGCCGGAGACTATAAGTTTCCAAGTACTTCGGTACCCTTTCGCTCGATGAGCAGTTTATTGATTGGCTATCTAAAGTTTAGCCGGGAACCATGAGTTCCAAAGTACATTCTTTCTTCTCTTGATTAATTCATTTTGTCGCAGAATCGACATTTACCTTAGGGTATTCTTTTAGAGACATTAAGTTATTTAGAACACGTGGCGACGTGTCGAGTGAGGTCGGAGACGTTGTTTGGCTAATCACTTGCATTCATGCACTCATTTTAAGGTTAATACACGGCGTGATACCGGACCTCAGAGGATTCCAAAATGGTCATAAGACCCGGATTTCCATATTTAGGACTCTGCGATGGTCCTTAGTAGCAGACGGAATGGCAGACCTACGGGTTCACTGCTGATCTGACTACTTTTGTGTGGTGTAAGAGACACGCGAGCAGGAAGGTACCCACCGTGGCTGGTGTTAGGGCCGCCTCGTTGATGTCCATCCTTCTTCCGGAATGCATCTTGTTAACCAGCATTGCATTGCATGCAACATACATTCTGACTTAGTTGCTGAGTGTGATTGGTACTTGTTTATCCTATTTGAGGCATGCTAATTGTTATTATGATCTTTTATATTCATTGTGATGCATGCAACCCTAGGATGTTATCCCTAAACTTATAAGCCTGAGAGGCTAATAATTATTATCCCATATATATATATCTGGCTTTAATATTTATATAATTCATTGGAGTTGACCCTCGCGTCTTCTGTGTGTGTTTGGGCGGACTACACCATTGTCACATGAGTATGGCGAATTGGTTTACGATGGTCAGCCCCTCGGGGGGGACCAGATTCGAGATGCTTGACCAGGACGACCCAGGTGCATGGGTGGTCGACCCCGTAGGCCACCGTGCGACCTACACAGGCCGGATCATGGAGGACCGTGTTGACCGATTCGGACGCTTGACGGAGGGGGTATTGAGGAGACATATACTGAGCTTCAACTTGCCGCCCGGCGTGCATTGTGGACCTGGCTTGGGGGGACCACCACCACCACCATTATCTTCGGATGATGAGGACCCCTCTGAGGAGGTGCCAGTGGGTGGGACTTCGACGGAGTCCAGTTCGTTTACTGCTGCTGTCATCGAGGATCATGGTCCGGGCCCCGAGCCCGAGAGATCAGTACAGGAGCGCGTCAGGGTGGATAGAGAGGGTAGGATTGTGTATGTCGACTTAGTTGTCCTGGATGCAGATTCGGACGACGACCGCGCTAGCGTGTAGGATCGAGTGCTAGTGTGGGCTCCTCGAGTTGGGATTAGTGTAGGAGTAGTGTTTATTGTAAGACCCAAGTTTTTAAGCTTAGGATCAGTGGAAGAGATTTCCATTTACGATTAGGGTTGATGTATTGTGAAGGGAAACCTGAACTAGAGTTTACCAAATGAAATAAATTTATGAAGGAGAAAGTTCAGGAAAAGTCAAAGGATTACATCATGATCGATAAAAGTTATAGCACAATCGTTATACGCTTAAACCTAGGTCAGAAACCCTAGTATATAGCTGATTTTCACTTTTAGGCACGACGGAAGTTAATTCCAAAAATCTTCAGAGAAATGTTAGAACTTCTCTTTTTCCATATATCACAATCGTTTCGAGGCGAAACTCTAGGATCTACGAACGTCCGATTCCAATCATCGGAAGTTTGCCGAAACCGAATCCCTGGTATTTCAAAACCCTAGAATTTCTCGACAATGAAGACTTTATCTATTCAGAGCTTCAAATGGATATTCTACACGCGTACACCCATTTCTCTTGATGATTTCAATCTTTCTTCAGAAGGAAGTTTTCCATTCCGACATTCGATGCAAAAAGCAACTTATCGGGTAAAATAGTTTTACACCGACTTTGCACCGACTTTGCATTAGTTGCCAAAAAATACAAGGAGATATCTTCTTAGCTTAGGAATTCCTTTGCCAAAACCTATCTTAGAATTCATGGAGAATGATGCCGGAAAAATCAGATTCGCGAAACTTTCATTTTCCCGCGAATTACCATTTTCTATATATAGCAAGCAAGTGAGAAAAAAACACAAAACGCCTCCATTTTCCCTCTCAAGGCCACGAGTTCATCAAGGAAGAAGGAGAAGAAGATTTTGTTCAATCCTTGCTTGATCGTTGATTAATCAGTTGCTGCTTCAAGGTTTCGAGGTATAGTCGCTAATCCTTACCTCCGATCGCTTTTTCCATAGCTTTTCTGTAGAGTTTTCTGAGCTGATAGTTTATGGGTTTTTGCAAAACTATCCCGAATCTTTCATTTCTGATTCTAAACCTCTTCCTTATGCGCCCAAGATCACTTCTGCCGGGTTAGATTTTCCGTTATGTCGCCGGAATCAATTTGAGCCTAAAATACCCATTTTTGGAGTTTTTGAGGTAAAGCTTCAACCTTTAGGCTAAAAACTATCGCCTTAGCTTAGTGTTAGTAGGATTAGTTGTCATAAACGTCGTTGGTGACGTCCCTGCAAAATTTTATTTTTGGGATTTCAGTTTTGAAAATCCTAAGTTAAAAATCATGACCAAAATACCCCTGCGACAGTTTTTGATCCGATAATTTTTTCGAGTTCAGAATACCCTTAGTTACGGCTTATGAAAGCATAGGAACCAAGTTTGATCGAAGAAAAATCGAACCCCACAATTAACCAAAGTGGTCGAGCCCTATTAGGGGGAAGGAGGAAAATTTCCTTTTCCGAAAACTTGTCTTTTCGCGCTAGATTATCGTACCTCGGAGTATGTATTGCTTCGTGTAACCTTAGTAAGTATCGATAGCTTAGTTTTCGATAGATTCTGATAGTATTTCTGTGACTTTGCTTTAAAGGAACTTTTGAGGAATTTCCTGAGGAGCAACGCTTTGCTTGTGAGGAAGAGTTAGAAGATAATCCTGGAGAATCTGCAGGTGAGGGCTTCTCACTGAATCTCTAGTTAATGCTTAGGGTCGATGTTTCGACATTGTTTACTGTTTATGCACTGGAATTGTGTGTGATTGGAAAATGTTTTCTGAGGCTTCGGCTGACAATGTAGATGATTCATCTACTGAATGTTTTTGAGATTGTCTTACATGCTATGTGCTATGTGGGTAATCTAGGATGTGTGGTGCATGCTTTATATGCTAAGTGCTAAGTGTTTATGATGCGATTTATTGATATATGACATGTTGTTGATTGTGATAATTTAAATATGCTCTGTACTGGAATCTGAGTTTCTGAATAGTGAAAATAACGGGCAAGTCATGCCGATTTTTATTTTGAGAGTTTGGAGAAAGTTTGATAGGAAGAACGAGGTTCGGGCCTTAATTTTGTTTAGTGGATCGAGACCTCCTCTGGAAGCGACTTGGGATTGGGAGATCCTGCAAATGTATAAGACTTGCGATAAGACAAAAGGGAATCTATTTTATAAAGAAAATTCATAAGACCTTAAATAACCTCAAAATCTTTAAGTAATGATAACAACCTCAAAGGAAGGCATTGGAAGTCAAATCATAGTTTTGGAAAAGCGAGGAGTGTCGTCGGATCCAAGTGTTGAGGAGTTTGGTAAGTTCTGAGTATGTTGGTACTCCTTCGCTCGTTGAGCAGTTTGATAGCCATCCAAGGGATGAGCCGAGAAGCTTCACTGAGGCGTGAGACCTTGTGAATGCGGGATACTCCACTGAGGCGTGAGACCTTGTGGAAAGCATGGAACTCCACTGAGGCGTGAGACCTTGTGAGAGCATGAAACTTCACTAAAGCGTGAGACTTCGTGAGAGCATTGGTGACCCGAAGAGTCATCGTGAGTGGTTGCACCCATGCATATACGCGATGAAGTGCCAAGCAGAGTACTTCGGTATAGCAGGAAGTAACGATCAGCCATCCAGAGTTGGATCGGTCCTGACTATACCTGGCACAACAGGAGGTAACGATCATCCATGTAGAGTTGTATCGTGCCTGTTGATGTTCGGCATAGCAAGCAGAAATGGTCAAACCATGTAGAGTTTGTACCGTCTTGACTATAGCCAAAGGTGATAAGCGACGCCCGAGCAGAAATGGTTAAACACGAGGCTAGTGTTACGACCGTCTCGAGGTGCCCAGCCTATAAGTGGCAATACCTTTGGTTTGTCCCGTCGCCAAGCAGAGTGACGTTGTTGTTTTGTTCCGTCGCCAAGCAGAGTGACGTTGTTGTTTTGTTCCGTCGCCAAGCAGAGTGACGTTGTTGTTTTGTTTCGTCGCCAAGCAGAGTGACGTTGTCGGTTTGTTCCGTCGCCAAGCAGAGTGACGTTATTTGGGTTTTATGCTGATCTGACTACATGATGATGTTGGAGTAAGAGGCATCACGGGCCGAAATGGTCCCACCGTGGCTGGTGTTAGGACTGATCCGATGATGTCCATCCGTTCCGGATTGCATATTGGTTGACTGGGTTAACCTGCATATCATTTCATGCAACATGCATACTGACATAGTTGATGAGTGTGTTTGATACTTGTTAGTTCTACTTGATGCATGTTAACTGTGATTTACAGTCGTTATATTCTTTGTGGAAATATGCAACCCTAGGATGTTATCCCTAGTTATAAGCCTAAGTGGCTATTATCTTATTTATATTTATTGGTGCTATTATTTACATAATTCTTTGGAGTTGACCCTCGCGTCTTCTGTGTGTGCTTTGGCGAACAAACGCCCTTTGTCAGATGTCTTTGGCGGGCTGATTCATGATGGTTCATCCTTCGGGAGGAACTAGGGTTGAGATGCGGGAACTGGAGCGTATCGCGGTAGCGAGAGGAGGACGGATGGTGTACATAGACTAGGTCGTTCTGGATTCAGATTCGGGCGACGATCATGCTAGCATGTAGGTTTTAGTGCTGGTGTGAGCTCCTCGAGATGGGATTAGTGTAGGAGTAGAGTCTTAGCTCTGAACATCATTTGTTTTCTTTGGGGACAGGGTAGTTTCCCACCTATAGCTTTTTGTGTGGTTCTTTACGAGAATCACAGAGAGTTGGTTGGACTTAGGAGGTCTTGCTTCAGGCCGATGGGCCAGCTTATTCTCAGTTTTGAGGGATGGTGTTGCGGACATTTGACCTTTCTTGTGGATTGTACCTTTTGCCTTCGGGCATTACACTTTTCTTTCCGTCACTGGAGGTTTACTCGTGACGAGGTTACTACTACAGCGGGGGCTGTTTATATATTGTATATTAGTTCTGATTATTGTTATTGTTGGGTTTTATTTAATTCAGTCTTGTCTTAGTTATTATTAAAAAAAAAATATCTACGTTTTTCCGCATTAAGTTTATTTTGGTTACTAAAGTGACGCCACCGAAATCGGGGTGTTACATTGTGGTATCAGAGCACGGTCGAGTCTTTCGGGAGTTGTTGGGGAATAGGTCTTCTGTGCTAGGTTGTGTGACTCTGCAAAGAGTGAAAATTGATTGTCTGCAAGCGATTTTTCGCTTAAAAATTGATTGAAGTTATTGCTTAATCATATTGTATAGTTATACTAGATGCTATCTTATGATGAGTACTAACTGTTTGTTTAACTTAACAGAACATGGTGAATACTAATCAGCTAGCTGAGATGATGGCCACTATGGCCCAAGCGGTAACAGCGCAGGCAAATGATAATGCGATGAGGCGTGCTGCTGAGGAGGCACGTGATCAGCATCAGCGCCAGAGGGAAGTAACTCTGGACCAAAACAAAGGCCTCAATGACTTCAGGAGGCAAAACCCACCAAAGTTCTCTGGTGGTACTGACCCAGACAAAGCGGATCTCTGGATTCAGGAAATCGAGAAGGTATTCGGCGTACTACAAACTGCTGAGGGTGCCAAAGTGGGCATGGCGACTTATCTGCTACTCGGGGATGCTGAGTACTGGTGGAAGGGCACCAGAGGAATTATGGAAGACAATCACGAGGAGATTAGCTGGAACTCATTCCGGACCGCATTCTTGGAAAAGTATTTTCCAACAAGTGCTCGGGATGAGCGGGAGTCACAATTTCTGACACTCCGTCAGGGGGGTATGTCGGTACCGGAATTTGCTTCAAAGCTGGAATCTTTGGCGAAGCATTTTCAATTCTTTCATGATCATGTGAATGAGCGCTACATGTGCAAGCGCTTTGTAAATGGACTGAGGCCTGATATTGAGGACTCAGTGAGGCCGCTGGGAATCATGCGATTCCAGTCGTTGGTTGAGAAAGCCACGGAGGTGGAGCTGATGAAAAATAGAAGGATGAATAGAGCAGGAATTGGGGGACCGATGAGGTCGAGCTCCCAAGACAACAAGGGAAAAGGAAAGTTACAGATGAAGAAGCCTTATCAGCGTCCTACGGGGGAAGGGTTTACCCCAGGACCGTTCAGGCCTACGATTGCTGCTGCGGGAGGAGCAGGAAGCCAAGCTGGGAGCCGTGAGATGACATGTTTTAAATGCGGGGAGGTTGGGCACTACTCCACGAAATGCCCGAAGGGGAAGCCGAGGTGTTTCAAGTGTGATCTACCAGGACATCTGGCCAACAACTGCAAGACACCCAAGGTTGAGCCATTTGTAAACACAATAAGGGGAAAGCGCCCTGCTGCTAGAGGAAGAGTTTATATCATGGATGGTGAAGGAGCTGAGGAGTTAACCAGAGGAGAGCGCAAGAACGATGGTAACCTTCTAACCATTCTTCCTCATTTCAGTATAATATAATCCATTACTCTTGTAGCGTGTGCAAGCACACCTATCTTACTTATACTGTCTAAGCTTTGACCTTATAGTTATTACGCATATTAACACCTTATTTGACCGTAGCTCGTATTTTAGCTATAGAAATTACACGAGGTTTAGAATAACACGGTAAACCTAGAAAGTAGTTTTGCACCAATGCGTTTAAAAGGAAGCTAGAAGCTGAAGAATGAATCTCATAGAGATTTCTTATGGATAGTATACGTATGATGTCGAGGGCGTGTAGTTCCGTAGCGGAATCGTTGAGGATGTGAGGTCAGGATATTTGTGACTATTGGATGATAGGAACTCATTGACTGTTCCAGTGGGTTTTTCTAAATTTCACCTTCGATAGATTAGGCTTGATCAACTTAATATTGAGGGGGTGATATTCGGAATCAGAGCTGGCTATGGACTTTGATAGAAGGATTGGTAAGATTAACTTGATTGGATCGAGGATTAGTCGAGCTGGGAGGAAAAAGTTCGCATTAAGTATAAGTTCTCTTGCGAAGGAGATATAGTTTGAAGAAATGGATATTCATTTAGGAAGCATTGAAGAATTAACGGACATTAAAGGTCCAAACTTGGTGAAGGTTCAGGTTTTAAGTCTATGAATTGTTGTCTTGTCTTAAGTTTCTAGGACTCGAAGTTGGTTAGGATTTGATAGAGGGATTAAGAAGTTGATTGACAAGATGGTGATCAAGTTACAGAAAAGGGAAGGTTAGTATTAAGATGAACACTTGAGGTTGTCATATTTGGACAAGTTGCTTAAAGTCTAAGAGTGAATGAAACTTGTTATGGATTTCGGTGATACAAGCTAGAGATTAGCGAGTGAATTTTGCTAAGTGGAATGAGAATCTTAGGGTAAAGATTGACTTCAGAAGCTGGAGATCATAATCGAGTAAGAGTTTTAGTGGTGTTATCATTGATGATTGTAGTTAAACCTCGGCAAGTTGAAAGATGATATGTCTGTTGAGACGCCGTTGGTCAACATTGGGACTAGAAGAGGGGAACAATCGAAGGGAAAGCAGAGTGCTTTAGTAAGAGTTATTTGGAACAAAGACACAGACGATGCCATGAGTTAGAGGAAAAGATCGAGAACAATAGTCAGAGCTTTTACTGAACCCTAAGTTTCGAGGACGAAACTTTCTTTTTGGAGGGTAGTAATGTAAGACCCAAGTTTTTAAGCTTAGGATCAGTGGAAGAGATTTCCATTTACGATTAGGGTTGATGTATTGTGAAGGGAAACCTGAACTAGAGTTTACCAAATGAAATAAATTTATGAAGGAGAAAGTTCAGGAAAAGTCAAAGGATGACATCATGATCGATAAAAGTTATAGCACGATCGTTATACGCTTAAACCTAGGTCAGAAACCCTAGTATATAGCTGATTTTCACTTTTAGGCACGACGGAAGTTAATTCCAAAAATCTTCAGAGAAATGTTAGAACTTCTCTTTTTCCATATATCACAATCGTTTCGAGGCGAAACTCTAGGATCTACGAACGTCCGATTCCAATCATCGGAAGTTTGCCGAAACCGAATCCCTGGTATTTCAAAACCCTAGAATTTCTCGACAATGAAGACTTTATCTATTCAGAGCTTCAAATGGATATTCTACACGCGTACACCCATTTCTCTTGATGATTTCAATCTTTCTTCAGAAGGAAGTTTTCCATTCCGACATTCGATGCAAAAAGCAACTTATCGGGTAAAATAGTTTTACACCGACTTTGCACCGACTTTGCATTAGTTGCCAAAAAATACAAGGAGACATCTTCTTAGCTTAGGAATTCCTTTGCCAAAACCTATCTTAGAATTCATGGAGAATGATGCCGGAAAAATCAGATTCGCGAAACTTTCATTTTCCCGCGAATTACCATTTTCTATATATAGCAAGCAAGTGAGAAAAAAACACAAAACTCCTCCATTTTCCCTCTCAAGGCCGCGAGTTCATCAAGGAAGAAGGAGAAGAAGATTTTGTTCAATCCTTGCTTGATCGTTGATTAATCAGTTGCTGCTTCAAGGTTTCGAGGTATAGTCGCTAATCCTTACCTCCGATCGCTTTTTCCATAGCTTTTCTGTAGAGTTTTCTGAGCTGATAGTTTATGGGTTTTTGCAAAACTATCCCGAATCTTTCATTTCTGATTCTAAACCTCTTCCTTATGCGCCCAATATCACTTCTGCCGGGTTAGATTTTCCGTTATGTCGCCGGAATTCCGCCGGAATCAATTTGAGCCTAAAATACCCATTTTTGGAGTTTTTGAGGTAAAGCTTCAACCTTTAGGCTAAAAACTATCTCCTTAGCTTAGTGTTAGTAGTATTAGTTGTCATAAACGTCGTTGGTGACGTCCCTGCAAAATTTTATTTTTGGGATTTCAGTTTTGAAAATCTTAAGTTAAAAATCATGACCAAAATACCCCTGCGACAGTTTTTGATCCGATAATTTTTCCGAGTTCAGAATACCCTTAGTTACGGCTTATGAAAGCATAGGAACCAAGTTTGATCGAAGAAAAATCGAACCCCACAATTAACCAAAGTGGCCGAGCCCTATTAGGGGGAAGGAGGAAAATTTCCTTTTCCGAAAACTTGTCTTTTCGCGCTAGATTATCATACCTCGGAGTATGTATTGCTTCGTGTAACCTTAGTAAGTATCGACAGCTTAGTTTTCGATAGATTCTGATAGTATTTCTGTGACTTTGCTTTAAAGGAACTTTTGAGGAATTTCCTGAGGAGCAACGCTTTGCTTGTGAGGAAGAGTTAGAAGATAATCCTGGAGAATCTGCAGGTGAGGGCTTCTCACTGAATCTCTAGTTAATGCTTAGGGTCGATGTTTCGACATTGTTTACTGTTTATGCACTGGAATTGTGTGTGATTGGAAAATGTTTTCTGAGGCTTCGGCTGACAATGTAGATGATTCATCTACTGAATGTTTTTGAGATTGTCTTACATGCTATGTGCTATGTGGGTAATCTAGGATGTGTGGTGCATGCTTTATATGCTAAGTGCTAAGTGTTTATGATGCGATTTATTGATATATGACATGTTATTGATTGTGATAATTTAAATATGCTCTGTACTGGAATCTGAGTTTATGAATAGTGAGAATAACGGGCAAGTCATGCCGATTTTTATTTTGAGAGTTTGGAGAAAGTTTGATAGGAAGAACGAGGTTCGGGCCTTAATTTTGTTTAGTGGATCGAGACCTCCTCTGGAAGCGACTTGGGATTGGGAGATCCTGCAAATGTATAAGACTTGCGATAAGACAAAAGGGAATCTATTTTATAAAGAAAATTCATAAGACCTTAAATAACCTCAAAATCTTTAAGTAATGATAACAACCTCGAAGGAAGGCATTGGAAGTCAAATCATAGTTTTGGAAAAGCGAGGAGTGTCGTCGGATCCAAGTGTTGAGGAGTTTGGTAAGTTCTGAGTATGTTGGTACTCCTCCGCTCGTTGAGCAGTTTGATAGCCATCCAAGGGATGAGCCGAGAAGCTTCACTGAGGCGTGAGACCTTGTGAATGCGGGATACTCCACTGAGGCGTGAGACCTTGTGGAAAGCATGGAACTCCACTGAGGCGTGAGACCTTGTGAGAGCATGAAACTTCACTGAAGCGTGAGACTTCGTGAGAGCATTGGTGACCCGAAGAGTCATCGTGAGTGGTTGCACCCATGCATATACGCGATGAAGTGCCAAGCAGAGTACTTCGGTATAGCAGGAAGTAACGATCAGCCATGCAGAGTTGGATCGGTCCTGACTATACCTGGCACAACAGGAGGTAACGATCATCCATGTAGAGTTGTATCGTGCCTGTTGATGTTCGGCATAGCAAGCAGAAATGGTCAAACCATGTAGAGTTTGTACCGTCTTGACTATAGCCAAAGGTGATAAGCGACGCCCGAGCAGAAATGGTTAAACACGAGGCTAGTGTTACGACCGTCTCGAGGTACCCAGCCTATAAGTGGCAATACCTTTGGTTTGTCCCGTCGCCAAGCAGAGTGACGTTGTTGTTTTGTTCCGTCGCCAAGCAGAGTGACGTTGTTGTTTTGTTCCGTCGCCAAGCAGAGTGACGTTGTTGTTTTGTTCCGTCGCCAAGCAGAGTGACGTTGTTGTTTTGTTCCGTCGCCAAGCAGAGTGACGTTGTCGTTTGTTCCGTCGCCAAGCAGAGTGACGTTATTCGGGTTTTATGCTGATCTGACTACATGATGATGTTGGAGTAAGAGGCATCACGGGCCGAAATGGTCCCACCGTGGCTGGTGTTAGGACTGATCCGATGATGTCCATCCGTTCCGGATTGCATATTGGTTGACTGGGTTAACCTGCATATCATTTCATGCAACATGCATACTGACATAGTTGATGAGTGTGTTTGATACTTGTTAGTTCTACTTGATGCATGTTAACTGTGATTTACAGTCGTTATATTCTTTGTGAAAATATGCAACCCTACGATGTTATCCCTAGTTATAAGCCTAAGTGGCTATTATCTTATTTATATTTATTAGTGCTATTATTTACATAATTCTTTGGAGTTGACCCTCGCGTCTTCTGTGTGTGCTTTGGCGAACAAACGCCCTTTGTCAGATGTCTTTGGCGGGCTGATTCATGATGGTTCATCCTTCGGGAGGAACTAGGGTTGAGATGCGGGAACTGGAGCGTATCGCGGTAGCGAGAGGAGGACGGATGGTGTACATAGACTAGGTCGTTCTGGATTCAGATTCGGGCGACGATCATGCTAGCATGTAGGTTTTAGTGCTGGTGTGAGCTCTTCGAGATGGGATTAGTGTAGGAGTAGAGTCTTAGCTCTGAACATCATTTGTTTTCTTTGGGGACAGGGTAGTTTCCCACCTATAGCTTTTTGTGTGGTTCTTTTGACCTTTCTTGTGGATTGTACCTTTTGCCTTCGGGCGTTACACTTTTCTTTCCGTCACTGGAGGTTTACTCGTGACGAGGTTACTACTACAGCGGGGGCTGTTTATATATTGTATACTAGTTCTGATTATTGTTATTGTTGGGTTTTATTTAATTCAGTCTTGTCTTAGTTATTATTAAAAAAAAATATCTACGTTTTTCCGCATTAAGTTTATTTTGGTTACTAAAGTGACGCCACCGAAATCGGGGTGTTACATTTATATGATTTGGGAAACAAAGGATCGTCTTGAAAACCGGTGACAAAAGATAGGAACTTGACCCTAACCGCGACCTGCCGGTAGAACCAAAGTTATCAAAGATAAAAGGGGAACTTGACCCTAACCGCGACCTGCCGGTAGAACCAAAGTTATCAAAGATAAAAGGGGAACTTGACCCTAACCGCGACCTGCCGGTAGAACCAAAGTTATCAAGTTTAGTTCTTAACCCAAGAACAAATGGGAAGCTCTCACAATATGAGAAAACTCAATATCATTCAGATTCAAAAACTGATTTGTTCCATACATTGAGTCCTGTAACACCCCGATTTCGGTGGCGTCACTTTAGTAACCAAAAGTAAACTTAATGCGGAAAAACGTGAAATATTTTTTTTTTCCGATAATAACTAAGACAAGACTGAATTAAATAAAACCCAAAAGCGAAAAGCAATAGAACTAATATACAATATATAAACAACCCCCGCTGTAAGTAACAACCTCGTCACGAGTAACCTCCAGTGACGGAAAGAAAAGTACAACGCCCGTAGGCAATATATACAAACCAAATGAAAAGGGTGAAGTGCCCGCAACACCATCCCTCAAAACTGAGAATCAGCTGACCCAATGGCCTGAAAATAAGACCTCCTAAGTCCAACCAACTCTCTGTGATTCCCGTAAGGAAACCACACAAAAAGTTATAGGCGGATCTACCCTGTCCCCTAAGTAACAAATGAAGCAAGACTGTCAGAGCTAAAACTCTACTCCTACACTAATCCTAACTCGAGGAGCTCATACCAACACTCAAAACTATGTGCTAGCATGATCGTCGTCTGAATCAGAATCCAGAACGACCAAGTCTACCAGCCCTATCCGTCCTCCCCTCGCAACCGTAGTGCGCTCCGATGCTGGACTCACGGGCTTAGGGCCCGAACCCTGATCATCAATGATCGCAACAGAGGGTGCACTAGACCCTGCCGAAGGCACTCCCACTGGAAACTCCTCTGAGGGATCCTCCTCCTCTGAAGATGACGGTGGCGGCGGTGCTCCTCCGAATCCTGGTCCGCAGTGAACGCCCGGTGGCAAGTTGAAGCTGATAGAGCAACGCCTCAACACTCCTGACCTCAAGAGTCCTCCACTGTCCACGTGGTCCTCCATGATGCGCCCCGAATACGTCGCTCGGTGGATCGCGGGGTCAACCACCCACGACCCGGGGTCGTCCTGATCTATCATCTCGTACCTAATCCCCCCCGAAGGGTGGACCATGGTGAACCAGTCCGCAATATTCATCTGACAAAAGGCGTTGTCCGCCAAAGCACACACAGAAGACGCGAGGGTCAACTCTAAAGAACTATGTAGATAATAAACCCAATAGGTACAAATAATAGATAACCACTTAGGCTTATAGCAAAAGATGTCATTCCTAGGGTTGCATGTTCCACAATAACATAAACACAATAATAGCAGATAGCATGTTCCAAATAGGTTTAACAATTACCAATCACACTCAACAACTAAATTAGTGTGCATGTTGCATGATATGTATGCAGGTTAACCCAGTCAACCACATGCATTCCGGAAAGGGATGGACATCAAACGGATCAGCCCTAACACCAGCCACGGTGGAGCCATTTCGGCCCGCGTGCCTCTTACTCCAACAGGGGTAGTCAGATCAGCAGTAAACCCGTAGGTCTGCCATTTCGGTCTGCTACAAGAGACATCTACAAACGCTCTTTCACGGCATTCCGGGTCTTATGACCATTTTGGAAACCGACGAGGTCCAGAGTACGTCCTGTGTTAATACCTCATTAATGTTGCATGTATGCAAAATGATTAGTCAAACAACGTCTCCGTCCTCACTCGACACGTCACCACGTGTTCTAGGGAAGTTAAAGTCTCTAAAAGCTTACCCTAAGGTAAAGTCGATTCTGCGACCAAAAGACACACTTCATAACGACACATAGCTGCTCCAACAGCACCACAACAAACGCTGCTCCAACAGCACAATAACAAACGCTGCTCCAACAGCACAACAATAAACGCTGCTCCAACAGCACAACAACAAACGCTGCTCCAACAGCACAACAACAAACTCAACACTTGGATCCGACGACACTCCTCGTTTTTCCAAAACTATGATTTGACTTCCAATGCCTTCCTTTGAGGTTGTTATCATTACTTAAAGATTTTGAGGTTATTTAAGGTCTTATGAATTTTCTTTATAAAATAGATTCCATTTTGTCTTATCGCAAGTCTTATACATTTTCAGGATCTCCCAATCCCAAGTCGCTTCCAGAGGATGTCTCGATCCACTAAACAAAATTAAGGCCCGAACCTCGTTCGTCCTATCAAACTTTCTCAAAACTCTCAAAATAAAATCGGCATGACCTGCCCGCTATTCTCACCATTCAGAATCTCAGATTCCAGTACAGAGCATATTTAAATCATCACAATCAACAACATGTCATATATCAATAAATCGCATCATAAACACTTAGCACTTAGCATATAAAGCATGCACCACACATCCTAGATTACCCACATAGCACATAGCATGTAAGACAATCTCAAAAACATTCAGTAGATGAATCATCTACATTGTCAGCCGAAGCCTCAGAAAACATTTTCCAATCACACACAATTCCAGTGCATAAACAGTAAACAATGTCGAAACATCGACCCTAAGCATTAACTACAGATTCAGTGAGAAGCCCTCACCTGAAAGTTCTCCAGAATGATCAACTAGTGCTTCCTCGCTCTCAAAGTGTTGGTCCTCGGGGAAATCCTCAAAAGCACCTTTACAATAAAATCACAGAATACTATCAGAATCTTTCGGAAACTAAGCTATCAATACTTACTAAGGTTACTCGAAGTAATCTATACCCTAAGGTACGATAAACTAGCGCGTAAGACAAGTTTTCGGAAAAGGAAATTTTCCTCCTCCCCCCTAATAGGGCTCGGCCACTTTGTGCAATTATGGGGCTCGATTTTTCTTCGATCAAACTAGGTTCCTATGCTTTCATAAGCCGTAACTAAGGGTATTCTGAACTCGGAAAAATTATCGGATCAAAAACTGTCGCGGGGGTATTTTGGTCATGATTTTTAACTTAGGATTTTTCAAAACTGAAATCCCAAAAATAAAATTTTGCAGGGACGTCACCAACGACGTTTATGACAACTAATCCTACTAGCACTAAGCTAAGGCGATAGTTTTCAGCCTAAAGGTTGAAGCTTTACACCAAAAACTCCAAAAATGGGTATTTTAGGCTCAAATTGATTCCGGCGGAATTCCGGCGACATAACGGAAAATCTAACCCGGCAGAAGTGATCTTGGGCGCATAAGGAAGAGGTTTAGAATCAGAAATGAAAGATTCAGGATAGTTTTGCAAAAACCCATAAACTATCCGCTCAGAAAACTCTACAGAAAAGCTATGGAAAAAGCGATCAGAGGTAAGGATTAGCGACTATACCTCGAAGCCTTGAAGTAGCAACTGATTGATCGACGATCAAGCAAACGATGAAGAAAAACTCTTCTTCCTTCTTCCTTGTTCTTGGCCGCGGTTTTGGGAGAGAAAATGGAGGAGAATTTGTGTTTTTCTTCCTTTCTTTGCTATATATAAAGGTTGGAAATTCGCGGGAAAATGAAAGTTTCGCGAATCTGATTTTTCCGACTTCATTCTCCATGAATTAATAGATATGTTTTGGCAAAAGAGTTCCAAAACTATAAAGAGGTCTCCTTGTATTTTTGGCAACTAAAGCATAGTCGGTATAAAACTATTTTACCCGATAAGTTGCTTTTTGCATCGAATGTCGGAATGGAAAACTTCCTTCGGAAGAAAGATTGAAATCATCAAGAGAAATGGGTGTACGCGTGTGGAATATTCATTTGAAGCTCTGAATAGAAAAAGTCTTCATTGTCGAGAAATTCTAGGGTTTTGAAATACCAGGGATTCGGTTTCGGCAAACTTCCGATGATTGGAATCGGACGTTCGTAGATCCTAGAGTTTCGCCTCGAAACGATTGTGATATATGGAAAAAGAGAAGTTCTAACATTTCTCTGAAGATTTTTGGAATTAACTGCCATCGTGCCTAAAAGTGAAAATTAGCTATATACTAGGGTTTCTGACCTAGGTTTAAGCGTAAAAAGTTCGTGCTATAACTTTTATCGATCATAATGCAATCCTTGAACTTTTCCTGAACTTTCTCCTTCATAAATATATTTCATTTAATAAACTTTCGTTCAGGTTTCCCTTCACATTACATCAACCCTAATCGTGAATAAGAAGTTTATTCACTTAGCATAAACTTAAAAACTCGGGCCTTACATTACTACCCTCCAAAAAGAAAGTTTCGACCTCGAAACTTAAGGGTTAGTAAAAAGTTCTGGATACTGTTCTTGAATCTTCTCCTTCAGCTCCCATGTCGCATCACCAGTGTCTTTATTCCAAATGACCTTCACTAACTCGATCTCTTTCCCTCTCAACTGTTTTATCCTGGTGTCACCAATGCTAATTGGCGGTGTCTCGAAAGACAGATCATCCTTCAACTCAATGTCATCCAGCTCGATAACATGTGTCGGATCCGCAATATTTTTCCTCAGTTGTGACACGTGGAATACATCATGAATATTTGATAGAAATGGAGGTAGTGCAATCTGGTAAGCGACTGGTCCAATTCGACGAGTGATCTGATACGGTCCAATAAACTTGGGCGTAAGCTTCTTTGACTTGATTGCTCGACCAACTCCCGTCGTCTGAGTAACTCTCAGAAATACATGATCTCCTTCTTCGAACTCCAGAGTTCTGCGCCTCTGATCTGCATAACTCTTCTGTCTACTCTGAGAAGTCCTCATCTTCTCTCTGATCTGCTTGATCTTCTCAGTGGTCTGTTGCAGAAGTTCCGGTCCTACCAACAGATTTTCTCCGTTTTGGTACCATTACAAAGGTGTTCTACACTTGCGGCCATACAAAGCCTCATACGGTGTCATACCAATGCTCGTATGAAAACTGTTGTTGTATGTGAACTCAATCAATGGCAATAAGGTATCCCAACTGCCCTTGTTGTCTAGAACGCAAGCGCGTAGCAAATCCTCCAACGACTGAATAGTTCTCTCAGTCTGTCCATCAGTCTGCGGATGATAAGCAGAACTTAGTCTCAGCCTCGTTCCCAAAGCTTCTTGAAGAGCTCCCCAAAAATGTGATGTAAACTTCGGGCCTCGATCGGATACAATACTTGTCGGTACTTCGTGAAGTCGTACAATCTACGCTATATATAACTCTGATAGTTTCTCCACGTTGTACGTAGTCCTCACCGGTACGAAATGAGCCGACTTAGTCAGTCGATCCACGATTACTCAAATAGAATCGTATCCCTTCTGAGTTCTTGGCAAAGCCACGACGAAATCCATCGATATGCTATCCCATTTCCATTCTGGCACATCCAAGCTTTGTAGCATACCTGAAGACTTCTGATGCTCCACCTTCGCCTTCTGACATGTCAGACATGCAGCTACATACTCAGCCACTTGTCTTTTCATTCCTGGCCACCAAAAATTCACCTTCAAGTCCTGGTACATCTTCTTCATTCCAGGATGAATGCTTAACTTGCTCTTGTGACCTTCATCCATAATCAATCTTCTCAAGTCAGGGTTGTTAGGTACACAAACCCTATCCTTGCACCGTAGGATATTGTCACTTCCTACCTTGAATTCTGGGTCTTTACCTTGACTTACCAAATTCCTTTTCCCGAGCAGAAACTCATCTTGTAACTGTTGGTCTCGGATTTCTTCCATCAATCCATTGGTAATTCTGATCATCCCAAACTTCAGTTCTCCCTCGGATAATTTCACATCCAAGCTCATATCTCGAAATTATTCCAGCAGTTGCAGCTCCTTCACCATCATCGACGAGATGTGCATCTTCCTGCTCAAGGCATCAGCAACAACATTCGCCTTTCCAGGATGATATTGCAGAGTGAACTCGTAATCTTTGAGAAATTCCATCCACCGACGCTGTCTCATGTTCAGCTCCTTCTGCTCAAACAAGTACTTCAAGCTCTTATGATCACTGAATATGGTGAAATTGCATCCATATAAGTGGTGTCTCCAAATCTTCAGCGCAAATACGATTGCAGCTAGTTCTAAGTCATGAGTCGGATAATTCTTCTCATGCACCTTCAGTTGTCTTGAAGCATAAGCAACCACCTTCCGATGTTGCATCAGCACACATCCCAAACCTTGATGCGAAGCATCACAGTATACCTCATAAGGTTCCTCCGGTTGCGGTAAGACGAGTACAGGTGACGTCGTCAACCGTTCCTTCATCGTCTGAAAGCTAGTCTCGCACGCTTCAGTTCATGCAAAAGGTTGGTCCTTCCTCGTCAGTTGAGTCAAAGGTCCAACAATCTTCGCGAAATTCTCGATAAAGCGACGATAGTATCCCGCCAAACCGACAAAACTTCTGATCTCCGTCACTGTCTTCGGCCGTTCCCATGACAATACGGTCTCTACCTTTGCTGGATCCACAGTTATCCCCTCCTTAGAGATCACATGGCCTAAGAATTTTACCTCTTCGAGCCAAAATTCGCACTTAGAAGGATTGGCATACAACTCCTTCTCCCTCAGCACTTGTAAAACTTGTCGCAAGTGCTCCTCATGGTCTTCAGCATTCTTTGAATAGATCAGAATGTCGTCGATAAACACCACGACGAATCGATCCAGGAATGTATGGAAAGTCATATTCATGTAAGCCATGAATATTGCCGGCGCATTTGTCACCCCAAATGGCATCACTAAGTACTCATAGTGTCCATAACGGGTTCTGAATGCCGTCTTCTGGATATCCTCGGTCTTGACCCTGATTTGATGATAACCCGACTTCAGGTCGATCTTCGAGAATATGGTAGCTCCCCGCAGTTGATCCATCAAATCATCAATCCTAGGTAACGGATACCAATTCTTGACGGTTACCTTGTTCAATTGTCGGTAGTCGACACATAGTCATGACTTCCCGTCCTTCTTCTTCACCAATAAGACTGGCGCTCCCCAAGGTGAAACGCTTGGTCGTATGAATCCCTTCGACAAAAGATCTTCGAGTTGGGACTTCAGTTCCACTAGCTCCGCAGGTGCCATACGATATGGTGCAATCGAAATCGGCCCTGTTCCCGGTACGATGTCTATAGCAAACTCAATGTCGCGTACAGGCGGCAATCCAGGTACATCGCCAGGAAAAACATCCGTGAATTCTTTCACCACTGGAATACTGCCAACTTCTGGGTTCCCTTTGCTCTCCAAGCTTAGCAAAACAGAATACTCCTGAGATCCCTCGTTCAAAGCGACGCTGATGTGATTGGCAGCTAGATACTCGGAAAGATCCGAATCAGGAAATACCACTCTCTTTCGGTTGCAGTCCAAAAGACAATGATAGCGGGACAACCAATCCATTCCTAGGATAACATCTAGGTTCTTAAGAGTTAGGCATACTAGGTTAGCATGGTAGATCCTATTGTTGTATGTTATCGGACAATACATGCATGCTGAATTAGCAAGTAGAGTCTTGGCAGGAGTAGCAACTATCAGATCGAAGCTCAAAGCAGTAATAGGAAGTCTTAATCTGATTGCACAATCTCTAGAGATAAATGAATGCGTTGCTCCGGAATCAAAAAGTACGGATAGAAGGTTACCGTCAATCTCGCAGTCGCCTCTAATCAGTCCATCTACCCCCTCAACATCTTCACCATCCATGGTGTAGACTCTCGCCTTTGCAGCAGGACGCTTTCCTTGAGCAGTGTTGACGGTTGGCTCCGCCTTTGGTGCCCTGCACTGAGCAGCAGTATGCCCCAACTTGTTGCAATTGAAGCATTGAGGCCTCGTGTCGGGACAAGCACGAGCAAAGTGCCCCGGCTTCCCACACTTGAAGCACGTCAGTTCCCTGTTCTGAGTCTGACCCCCAGAACCACCAGCAGCCCCCACCATGGGCCTGTAAGATCCTGACGCAAACCCTCTACCAGCAGGACGCTGGTACGGCCTCCTGTTTTGAAACCTCCCCCTGTTCTGAATATTCTGAAAGCTCGACCTCATCGGCCCTCCAGTTCCAGTCCGGTTCTTCATTAGCTCTACTTCCGTGGCCTTCTCCACCAACGACTGGAATCGCATGATTCCCAGTGGCCTCACTGAGTCCTCAATATCCGGCCTCAGTCCATTAACGAAACGCTTGCACATATAGCGTTCGTTCACATGGTCGTGGAAGAATTGGAAATGCTTCGCCAAGGATTCCAGCTTCGAAGCAAATTCCGGCACCGACATACCTCCCTGACAGAAGGTTAGAAATTGTGACTCCCGCTCATCCCGAGCACTTGTTGGAAAGTACTTTTCCAAGAATGCGGCCCGGAAAGAATTCCAGTTGATCTCTTCATGGTTAGCTTCCATGATCCCCTTGTGGCCCTTCCACCAGTACTCAGCATCACCGAGCAACAGATAAGTCGCCATGCCCACCTTGGCACCCTCAACAGTCTGTAGGACGCCGAATATCTTTTCAACCTCCTGAATCCAGAGATCTGCTTTGTCTAGATCAGTACCACCAGAGAACTTGGGTGGGTTTTGCCTCCTGAAGTCATTGAGGCCTTTGTTCTGGTCCAGAGTTATTTCCCTCTGGCGCTGATGTTGTTCACGTGCTTCTCCAGCAGCACGCCTCATGGCGTTATCATTCGCCTGTGCGGTAACGGCTTGGGCCATAGTGGCCATCATCTCAGCTAGCTGGTTGGTATTCACCATATTCTGTTAAAGGAAGCAAACAGTCAGTACTCATCATAAGATAGCATCTAGCATCACTATACAATATGAGTAAGCAATAACTTCAATCAATTTTTAAGCGAAAAATCGCTTGCAGACAATCAATTTTCACTCTTTGCAGAGTCACACAACCTAGCACAGAAGACCTATTCCCCAACAACTCCCGAAAGACTCGACCGTGCTCTGATACCACAATGTAACACCTCGATTTCGGTGGCGTCACTTTAGTAACCAAAAGTAAAACTTAATGCGGAAAAACGTGAAATATTTTTTTTTCCGATAATAACTAAGACAAGACTGAATTAAATAAAACCCAAATGCGAAAAGCAATAGAACTAATATACAATATATAAACAGCCCCCGCTGTACGTAACAACCTCGTCACGAGTAACCTCCAGTGACGGAAAGAAAAGTGCAACGCCCGTAGGCAATATATACAAACCAAATGAAAAGGGTGAAGTGCCCGCAACACCATCCCTCAAAACTGAGAATCAGCTGACCCAATGGCCTGAAAATAAGACCTCCTAAGTCCAACCAACTCTCTGTGATTCCCGTAAGGAAACCACACAAAAAGCTATAGGCGGATCTACCCTGTCCCCTAAGTAACAAATGAAGCAAGACTGTCAGAGCTAAAACTCTACTCCTACACTAATCCTAACTCGAGGAGCTCATACCAACACTCAAAACTATGTGCTAGCATGATCGTCGTCTGAATCAGAATCCAGAACGACCAAGTCTACCAGCCCTATCCGTCCTCCCCTCGCAACCGCAGTGCGCTCCGATGCTGGACTCACGGGCTTAGGGCCCGAACCCTGATCATCAATGATCGCAACAGAGGGTGCACTAGACCCTACCGAAGGCACTCCCTCTGGAAACTCCTCTGAGGGATCCTCCTCCTCTGAAGATGACGGTGGCGGCGGTGCTCCTCCGAATCCTGGTCCGCAGTGAACGCCCGGTGGCAAGTTGAAGCTGATAGAGCATCGCCTCAACACTCCTGACCTCAAGAGTCCTCCACTGTCCACGTGGTCCTCCATGATGCGCCCCGAATACGTCGCTCGGTGGCTCGCGGGGTCAACCACCCACGACCCGGGGTCATCCTGATCTATCATCTCGTACCTAATCCCCCCCGAAGGGTGGACCATGGTGAACCAGTCCGCAATATTCATCTGACAAAAGGCGTTGTCCGCCAAAGCACACACAGAAGACGCGAGGGTCAACTCTAAAGAACTATGTAGATAATAAACCCAATAGGTACAAATAATAGATAGCCACTTAGGCTTATAGCTAAAGATGTCATTCCTAGGGTTGCATGTTCCACAATAACATAAACACAATAATAGCAGATAGCATGTTCCAAATAGGTTTAACAATTACCAATCACACTCAACAACTAAATTAGTGTGCATGTTGCATGATATGTATGCAGGTTAACCCAGTCAACCACATGCATTCCGGAAAGGGATGGACATCAAACGGATCAGCCCTAACACCAGCCACGGTGGAGCCATTTCGGCCCGCGTGCCTCTTACTCCAACAGGGGTAGTCAGATCAGCAGTAAACCCGTAGGTCTGCCATTTCGGTATGCTACAAGAGACGTCTACAAACGCTCTTTCACGGCATTCCGGGTCTTATGACCATTTTGGAAACCGACGAGGTCCAGAGTACGTCCTGTGTTAATACCTCATTAATGTGGCATGTATGCAAAATGATTAGTCAAACAACGTCTCCGTCCTCACTCGACACGTCGCCACGTGTTCTAGGGAAGTTAAAGTCTCTAAAAGCTTACCCTAAGGTAAAGTCGATTCTGCGACCAAAAGACACACTTCATAACGACACATAGCTGCTCCAACAGCACCACAACAAACGCTGCTCCAACAGCACAATAACAAACGCTGCTCCAACAGCACAACAATAAACGCTGCTCCAACAGCACAACAACAAACGCTGCTCCAACAGCACAACAACAAACTCAACACTTGGATCCGACGACACTCCTCGTTTTTCCAAAACTATGATTTGACTTCCAATGCCTTCCTTCGAGGTTGTTATCATTACTTAAAGATTTTGAGGTTATTTAAGGTCTTATGAATTTTCTTTATAAAATAGATTCCTTTTTGTCTTATCGCAAGTCTTATACATTTTCAGGATCTCCCAATCCCAAGTCGCTTCCAGAGGATGTCTCGATCCACTAAACAAAATTAAGGCCCGAACCTCGTTCGTCCTATCAAACTTTCTCAAAACTCTCAAAATAAAATCGGCATGACCTGCCCGCTATTCTCACCATTCAGAATCTCAGATTCCAGTACAGAGCATATTTAAATCATCACAATCAACTAGAGATTTATAGCCTTACAAGTCCCTATTTTTAGGCTAAGTCGGATGCTACTCTTTCCAATAAGTAATAATGCTCCCACTTACATTTAATAGACTCCACTAGAGATTTATAGCTCCACTAGCATTGCAAACTTGAGTAAAAACCCACTATTCCTAAAGATGAGTCAAAGGCTCATAAAAGACATTAAAAACCAACTAGGGGGAATACAAAATGTCATCAGAAAATTCACCCCTAAATTAAATACGAAAATTCAAAAGAGAATAAAAATATTGGACTTATTTTGTTGTTATGAAGGTCCAATAATTATTAGTCTCTAATTTGTATAATTTCAGCTCATGAATGCATCTTTAACATGGAGATTGGGCTCTTGACAAATCTGCCTTCATGTTGGGTCCAAACCATCATTCTTAATTTGAAGGAAAAATCCTTGCAAAGCTTGATTCATTCCTTTAGGCTTGGACCTTGTAATTGGACATCCTATTCCTTGGAAAAGAGTCTATGAATGGGCTGGTCCGATCTCTATCATTCCCTCCCTCTTCGAGATGATTCGTCCTCGAATCAAACTCATAACTTGGTCAAAGGAACAACAATAATTAGTTAAAAAAAAAAAGTTGAAAAACTCTCTACTGCACAAAACCGAATTAAGCCTCCGGGATCGAAGACTAATCTTAAGCATGCTAGCCATTCAAGTAAGGAATCATATTCATCATATAAGAAACCACCATGATCAACATGCCAAACACCTTTCAAGAAGCCATATTGATCAAGATAGTACAACTTGTATTTGAGCATGAAATCACAATTTGAACCATTAGTCTCAAGTTCTCTACCCATGGCACATTCAGCTTGTTTAGAATTATTCCAAGTAGAGTTACAATCAAAATCAGGTGAAGATTTATGCATGTTCAGAACATCCTTGTTATGCAAATCATCATGTGAAAATGAATTAGTCAACGTATGCACATTAACATGTAAATCAGAAGAATTCTTCATGTGTATCAAATTTTCATGTAAATCATTAGGAACAACCACAACACTTGAATCAAACAAAGTAACTACTCCCTGCTCGGTCTCTTGAGGATTGCTCAAAATTGTTGGCTTCATAACTAATGGTGCACTTGGGATTAGACCAATCTGTTTCCTAGTTCTTAATGGTGATGTAAAATCACATGGATCTTGATCCTGCAGAATATGTTCAACACCACTAGACAAAGAAAAGTTATTAGAATCATTGGAAATCAAGGTTATTTCTTGACAAGAAAACACTTGACCATCACTGCTATTTTTTTCACAATCCTTTTCTTTTTTTCTCAATTCCTCATTCTTTTCACTATCAACTTCTTTTTCTATCAATTCTTCTTTCTTTTCACTTCTCATTTCTTTTTCTCTCAACTCTTCTTTCTTTTCATTTCTCATTTCTTTTTCTCTCAACTCCTCTTTCTTTTCACTTTCTCTCTTTTCCAATTTCTCATTTCTATCCTTCCTTATTTCTCCCTCATGCTCTCTCCCTCTTTCCCCTTCATGCCTCCCAGAATATCTTCCATATGAAGACTCCTCTTCTTTATTGTTTCGCCTAGGAGGGATCCCAGACCTTGATGAATGTGTTAAATCATCCAATCTCCTATTCAAGGCATCAAATTGTTCTTGAAAAACTTTTGCCAAAAATTTGAGATCAAGTTCTTCTTTTCCTCCTCTACTCATGATTAAGTGCTGCAAGAAATAGTAAGTAATAAAATCCTCACTCACACAATCTCACGTGTTTACGCTCAAAACATTTTAATCACTCGTGTTTCGCTCAATATTTGGCTTTTTTTTTCTCTAATGATCTCACAACTCTTGCCTTTTTCCACTCAGCTTCACCTTATGAGCTCTTAAATTAAGAACTTTAGGATGGTTCTACACAACAAGGAACAGCTAGAGTATGAAGATGATAACTTCAGTGATTTAAGGAAAATGAGAGATTAGGAAGCACACACTAATTTTTTTTTTTTAAGATAAATAGAAAACGAGAACAATGGCTGAGGTTTTTTTTTTTTTTTGATTGCTGGAAAGAAACACACTTAAATTCTTCAGGTCACAACTCTTTTTTTTTTCTTTTTTTTTTTTGTAATACTTCTTTTTTTTTCCTTTTTTTTTGTGATTTTGGACCTGAACACTTCTTCTCTTTTCTTTTCTATTTTTTTTTGCACTTTTTTTTTCCAGCAGAATGCAAATCACAAAAGACAAAAAGAATGAAGGAGCACACGAAAACTTCAAAAAAAGATGATGAGAAGACAAGGGAAAGGATAATATGAGTAGGCTGTTTTTTTTTTATATAGAATGAGAACAACAAAAAAAAACGAAAAAATAAAAACAAAATGGAGAAAAGAAACCTGGTTTTCAAGAGCCTAAGCTCTGATACCAACTGATATGATTTGGGAAACAAAGGATCGTCTTGAAAACCGGTGACAAAAGATAGGAACTTGACCCTAACCGCGACCTGCCGGTAGAACCAAAGTTATCAAGTTTAGTTCTTAACCCAAGAACAAATGGGAAGCTCTCACAATATGAGAAAACTCAATATCATTCAGATTCAAAAACTGATTTGTTCCATACATTGAGTCCCTATTTATAGGCTAAGTGGGATGCTACTCTTTCCAATAAGTAATAATGCTCCCACTTACATTTAATAGACTCCACTAGAGATTTATAGCTCCACTAGCATTGGAAACTTGAGTAAAAACCCACTATTCCTAAAGATGATTCAAAGGCTCATAAAAGACATTAAAAACCAACTAGGGGGAATACAAAATGTCATCAGAAAATTCACCCCTAAATTAAATACGAAAATTCAAAAGAGAATAAAAATATTGGACTTATTTTGTTGTTATGAAGGTCCAATAATTATTAGTCTCTAATTTGTATAATTTCAGCTCATGAATGCATCTTTAACATGGAGATTGGGCTCTTGACAAATCTGCCTTCATGTTGGGTCCAAACCATCATTCTTAATTTGAAGGAAAAATCCTTGCAAAGCTTGATTCATTCCTTTAGGCTTGGACCTTGTAATTGGACATCCTATTCCTTGGAAAAGAGTCTATGAATGGGCTGGTCCGATCTCTATCAAGTGTCGTAGCTCTGACCGTCATGCTTTCAGTTTTGGGACAGGGTAGTTTCCTACCGGTAGCTTTTTGTGTGGTTTTCCTATGGAGATCACAGAGAGCTGGTTGGATTTAGGAGGTCTTTTCTTAGGCCGCTGGGCCAACTTGTTCTCAGTTTTTGAGGTATGGTGTTGCGGACACAGGATTTTTACCTTGGATTGTACATATTGCCTTCGGGCGTTACTTTCTTTCTGTTACCCGTCACTGGAGGTTACTCGTGACGTGGTTTGCATTAGCGTGGCATGTATATATAGTTGTATATTAGTTTCTTTTATCTTTTGTTGAGGAGTTTACTGTTTTCTGTCTTTAGTTATATTGTCGAAAAAAAAAATTCACGTTTTTCGCTTAAGTTTTTCTTTTGGTTACTAAAGTGACGCCACTGAAATCGGGGTGTTACAGAATCACCCCGATTCAAAGGACCTTTTTCACTATCACCAAACCCTATGATGATCTTCACCAAACACTATGGTGGAACAAGAATCTCTCTGATTCTAAGAGAAGAAGAAGAACTTTACAATGACTTAAGAATCTACACCCAATGTAGAAGATAGAATCACTTTCAAGCACCATATCACCAAGGCTCTTAAATTTTCTGTTTTGTGAAAAATTGACAGCATTTGCACTCTTTGTAAAATATGAAAGTTGTGTTTTATTTCATGGCCTCAATAAGGTTTATATAGAGAGTAAAAATGTTCAAACAGACTGATAAAATCAAAAGACATCGCAACGCAATTCTGCATTGTATCATCAAAAGACAACGCAACGCAATCAAACAGACTGATAAAATTAAAATAAAACGTTCGAGTAGAGGCACTAGTTAAATACTCAACGGAATTCTTGTCTAGTACATCGCAACGCAATCCTGCATTGTATCATCTTTTTTCCGTTTAAAAAGCCATGCGTTTCAATCATTGAATGCTTACGTTTTTATGGCAATGCAACGCTTCAACTATTTTAACGTTAGAGAAAGGTTTTTAAGCAAAGCAAATTTCAATTCATTTCTCTATACAAGAATTTAAATTGTGTTTAAAACCAATTCATGGTGCACCAATTTATAAACCAGATCTGAAAACACTATTTTATTTTTGTGTTTTACTTAATTCGTATATGGTTATAATTTATAAATATGCAGTATATACTTAGTGAAATTAATTTCATAACTACACAGATTTGTGTCTCCCACTAAATAAAATCATGTAGATTTAAGTTCACAAAAATAATTTAGTGGTTTTTATCTCTTTTAATTTAGAAAACACTTTACTCTTAGATTATTTAATTTTTCATGTGCCTTAAGTGATACTAAACTCAAGCATGAACTATCAAAGGTAAAGACTTATAATTAGAAATCCATAAAACTTATCTATATAAACTTGAATCTTTGTGCTTTCCAAGCTTCATGGTCTTCAACCTTTTTCTTCTTTGTTGATATTATTGTCTACATCAAAACCTAGCCAAGGTCAAGGAGAGGCTCTTCTTCACAAAGTTGAAACATTATTTACTTACTTGCAACATACTTATTTGAAAGCTGAGTTTCGGGTCACTAACCCATTCATGGTATTTTCATTACCTACGCCTAAGTGTTGCTTTTCTATAGCTTAGAGAGTTTTCCAGTTTGGTTAGCCTCTTAAGAGCCGTGTAGTTGCTTAGTGACTAAGTAATCGTGTTTTTGCCTAAGGATGGGAACGTGCTAGCTTGGAAAGCCGAAGAGTTGGAACGATTGTGTGAAGATAGTGAAGGAAGAAGAATTACCAAAAGTAAGGGAAACTCTCCTAGTTACTAGCTTGTATGCTTAGGTGTCGAAGAATCGACAATTGTTTATGATTTTGAATTGTTGAGGCTTACGTCATCTACTGAATTGTTGAGGTTTATGTCGTTTATTGGTTTCTGTTTTACTGCTTTGTAGTGGATAAGACAAGTTTATGCTTTATTGCAGTGTAGTGGATAGGACAGGGTTATGTTTTATTGCACTTAAGTGGATAGGATAGGGTTATGTTTTATTGCACTGTAGTGGAAAGGACAAATTTATTTTTTATCGCATTGTAGTGGATAAGACTAGTCTGATTATGTGAAATGTTATAATTATGCATAACTATTGAGTGTGTTAAGATATTGTGATTATATCGATTGTGAATACAAAGTGTTACGAAAGTTAGTGAGTAGGATCCGAGGGAAGGTCTGAGCTACTGCTAACGTGGAGGATCGAGACTTTCATGGGAATAGGACTTGGGGATAATGAGGATCTTTTGAATTTTTAGATTTTGAAACAAATGGATACATAA
The DNA here is from genome assembly GCF_012489685.1 of Lotus japonicus. Lineage (NCBI taxonomy): Eukaryota > Viridiplantae > Streptophyta > Magnoliopsida > Fabales > Fabaceae > Lotus > Lotus japonicus. The sequence continues at coordinate 52,063,727 of NC_080043.1, read as the reverse complement.
GACTTCAAATTTTGAGAATAAATTCTATAATGAATTAACTCAAGATAGAACGCCAATGATAAAGAGAATCCATTTTGAAGGAAACTTAGAACATGAAAATGATTTTGAAAACGGGAAAGGCCTATGATCCGGTTTTGAGAAAGACGAGGACGTGATTTGCTGGCAATAAGAGGATGAGTCATTGTGACCAAAGACGTCACTAAGTGCAGGTGGCACTTCCTTGCTTGTGAAGCAATTGGTCAATGGACCGGCGATTACCCTGTGGAAACGATAGAGACAATGAACTTTAGTTACACACGCATCTGTGTGAGGACGAATATTTTTTGCTAGCTTTTGCATGCGTGCATGTTTTGAGGTTGAGACGGTCGAAAGATCGAGCCTCGGTGAAGCTGGGATGGTCGAAAGATCGGGATTCACGTTGGTTAAGGGGATGGATCTTGACCGTGTTTTTAATCGGTTAAGGGGATGGACCTGAACCGTGTTTGTTGATCGGTTGAGGGAATGAACCTCAATCTTGTTTATGGTTCGGTTAAGGGGATGTTTGTTGATCGGTTAAGGGGATAGACCTTAACCGTGTTTGTTGATCGGTTGAGGGGATGGACCTCAATCGTGTTTGTTGATCGGTTAAGGGGATGGACCTGAACTGTGTTTTTTAATCAGTTGAGGGGATGGACCTCAATCGTGTTTATTGTTCGGTTAAGGGGGTGGATCTTAACCGTGTTTGTTGAACGATTGAGGGGATGAAACTCGATCGTGGTTGTTGTTTGATTAAGGGGATTGATCTTAATCTTGTTTTTTGTTGCTTTATTAAGGGAATAGACCTTGATCACATTGTTTGTTTTATTAAGGGGTGGACCTTAATCTTATTGTTTTTATTCGTTTAAAGGAACAGAGCTTAATAGCGTTAGTTTTGGTTGACATTTGGATCGTGCAAGTACGTTAGTGGCACGTGGTGCTGCCCTTGTGGGATATGAAGATATACATATGTGTAGGCGATGAGCTTACAGACTGATTGAATGATGTGCTGATACCATATAAGAACTTGTGCCGCTTCTTATTTACATGTTGTAGATGGCTATGATGAATTATGTTATCACCTATATTACATTACTCTAGGAAGTTGACCATTGCTTGCCTTGTCTGTATTGTTTGTGCTTGGGCGATCGACAAACTGCTTGTGGCTGGGAGAAGGTGATTGCACTGATCGACGAGAAAGATTGGATTAGTGGATCAACCGAAGACTTTTAAGAGTGGTGTTAGATGTAAGTATAGGGCCTTGGGTAGTGAAGCTCATCGTCATTGGTTAAAGCTTGCAGGTTTATTTGTATAAGTTTACTTTTGGTCTTTGGTAGGTCCCGATGCATTGCTTTCATGTGACTCTCCCTGTCGAAGTCGTAGGGAGTATGTCGGACTTATGGAGTTGTTGCTTTTGGATTCAGCTGTCGAACCAAACTTTATTTTGTTATATTTCGTATGATATGGACATCTGTTGTTACCAACGAGTAGTTGCCTTGTTAAGGTTGGATGTATTAGTTTTGGGCATGTATATGCATGTCAGGTTTTGGAAATGTTTAAAAAAAAAAACAAATTATACCTTTATTTATAAATCCTTTGTGAAAATCCTTTCATTTTCTTTAGCAGGTTACTAATAGTGACCCCCTGAAAGTGGAGTATTACACTTAGCCTTCCTTCCACCACTATCGGCAGCCCCTCCTCAATCTTCCTTCCACCGCTATCGACCCATCAACCCAATACATGTTGACTCAGATGATAAAGACGAACCACTTTCCCTCATAATGTTTTGTGTTCATTTTTCGCTACCAAAGAGTAATGTGTTGGTTGACAATCGATCTATAAGTACTTTTTTGAGCGGCATATGCTTCTAAATGCATGATCTGATCCGTGGTGGTTATTGAAACTGGATTAAACGGATTTATTATTTATCATGACAATTTAAGCAAGGAATTAATGTGTGTATTTTTATTAAACTTCCACTATCTTCGTTTGTTATTAACACGTCAGACTATGTCTAACCACTTAAAATTTTAAAAAAAATATTAATTCATGTTTTTCTATATAATATTATTATGAGATGAATAAATGAGAAAATATAAAATACATGATAAAATTAACAAATTAATAAATAATACTTTCATTAATGTAAACAAAATTAATATACATTTTCTAATATGTACTACAATTCTTCCATTTCTAAACCGTTAATAAATGAACCAAAGTAGTAGCTAAGAAAGATGCGGTTTATGCAAATGCAATTAATTTGTTATTACCAGTACATATTACTATTTGAGAAATACAATGATCATTACATAGACTAATTATGAGAAGATATTTAAGCATGACCAATCATGTGAAATGATGGAATAAAGTAATATAAGGTGTCCTATCTAATCATGAAACAAAATAATGGTGAAAGCTACATGTAGGTCCCTACTATCGTTTCATGAACGAAACCTCGAATATTAATATGGCCAAAGTGCCAAACAACACATAAAAAAGGACACCTACCAACAGCTAACTCAGCACTTGCCCTATGGCAGTGAGTGTCAATAAAAAAATAAAGGGCATTTGAATAAGACAGGGTTACCTAAATAAGAAAGAATATGATGGAAAAAAATAATCTTTTGTTTAGTCGCATAATTAGTCCTTCTTCTTAGGGTAATTCTCCAACCTTAAAAAACCTTTGGTGAACCTTGTTTTCTAATTCGGGTAACTTGACTATTTAGACCGACGGATCCAACTTCCATCCACCAATCTGATTTTGACATTTCGAAAACCGGTTGTAGCCGGTTTAGGAAAGGACAAAAATTGTGTACAGTTCGCTTCGTATAGTAACAAATTGTTTTCGGACACGTGTTATCGCTTCGTACACACATTCCTCACCCACCATTCGGTCAAAGGTGGTGATCCAACGGTTCGTATTGCTCTGCGTTTCCCATGAATATGTTGAGCTATGAAATCGAGGGATGCTGGTTCTGCATAATAAATAAAAAGTTGTCAAATTTGGCAGAGAAGCAAACAACGTGAATCATGAAATGATTGTTTTTTGTTTTTTTTCCCCACCAGCTAGACATGAAAAGGATATAGGACACTAGTATTTATTAGGCTAAAAATGGTGTTGTTCTATATAGGCTAAAAATGGTGTTGTTCTATAGTATTAAGAAAATTCAATCCGGTAAGAATAAGATATATATATATATATATATATATATATATATATATATGAGAGCACAAATTCAAAGATATTAGTTGAGACGGGCAATATTATATGTTATATGAGTATTCATAAAAAAATTACTTATCAAACATATAAAAAATAGAATTATATTTTTTTCAGATTTGGATCTCTCATGTGTTAATGTCATATGACATGTAGTCATGTGAAAGATTTAAATCTTTAATTACTTTTTTTTGATGAAATTTGATAGTTTGTATTATTTCTCGCACAATTTTAATTTTCTAACTCCATATATCTATTAATGACTCAGATTTCATTAAAATAGAATTGAAGACTGAAATCTTCATATAACTATGTCATGTGAGATGAGATTAACACATGAGAAGATTTAAATCCAGTTTTTTTAGAATTAAGTAAGTTGTTATTCTATGTAATAGATAAGTTTGATTTACAAGAGTAATATAGACTGTAGTACTGGAAATTTGTGTTAAATATGTTTTTTGTCCGAATAAAATAACAAATTATTTAATCCTTCACTTCGCTTCTTTTGAATGACTATTTTTAATTTTTTATAGTAATCTTCACTTCTCAAATATGTATTTTTAGTCCTCAATTTTTTTTTAATCCTTTTCATGTACTTCAAAAGTTTATTTATATATTTCATAGAATGTTTTTAGGGATAAAAATAATAATTCGCTATTTTAACTTTTTGGGACAAAAATATATTTAACCCTAGAAATTTGAATGTTTTATTTTTATTTATTTTTCAATTTCTTAATTTCATAGTTTATTTAAAATTATATAAAATATTTTTAACCATCTACAAAAAGAAAATATCATTAATATACTTTTTTTTTTGCTACATCGGAAAATAAACAACAAAACGACAAGCTAAGCAAAGGCCAAATGATCCCTTAAAGCTAAGGTCTCTAAGTCCGAAGGGTGATCCTCCAAGACATAAACTTTCATGGATGGGGATACGGCACCTTGTTGGGCCAACCAATCCGCTGGAGCATTGCAGTCTCTATTGATTGCACTAAGCTCTACTGACCACCTCCTGTTTCTGAGCTCGTTGATTTCATCAAGAATGGTGAAGAATTGACGAGTTTCCTCATCATTCAACACCTGCAACAGTTCTCTACAATCCAGGTTTCCAATCACACCTCTGAAGCCGCGATCCCAAGCTAACTGCAAGCCGATATGTAATGCTCTTGCTTCCGAAAGAAAAACGCTCCCCCCTGTCATGGAACTATGGAAACCACATATCCACCTGCCATCTGAATCGCGAAGCAGACCTCCAGACCCCATAATAGCCGACACCGGGTTATAACTCCCTTCGACGCAAAGATTCACCGTGCCTTGTGGCGGAGGAATCCATTGACTGGCCATCCAGCCCTCTCCCCTCGTGTCTTCATCTCCATTCATGTGCTTCGCGATTTCATCATGCTCATGGCAAAACCGCCTCCAAGCTTCATCAATCGACCACGCGACTTCCTCGAAGATCATGTTATTACGCCACTTCCATATCCCCCACAAACAAGCCACAAACTTGGTACCATTCCTCCCTGTAGCGTGCCTCCTCACCCAGTTACCGCAGCCATGAATCATGAAGCCAGGCCACGAAACTGCACCTGCACGCTGCCACAGCTCTCTCGAGTGAGGGCACTCCCTCAAGTAGTGGAGAGCGTCTTCCTCTGTCGCTGAGCAACGAGTGCAATTAGGCGCCACTGCTATATTACACTTGAACCGATAGCTATTTGTCTGGATTGATTCATGCATAACCAGCCATATAAACATTCGAACCCGTTCCGGTATTTTCAAACGCCAAATCCACCGCCAATCACCCTCCGAAACCCCTTGTTGGTGCTGGTCCAGCAGCCACGCATATCCATCCTTGGCGGTATAACACCCCGTTGCACTGCTTGCCCACACCCAAGTATCCCTTCGATTTTGAGCCAGAGTTAGGTTGATGCGCTGCAGGCCTTGCACCATGGCACCCGGGATGGGAGTGTATAACCTGTTCAGATTCCAACTCCCCCCCTCCAGAATATCCTTCAAGGTAACATTGACATAATGTATATCCACATATGGGATCATGCCAGCTAATTTAGCTCCACCATTCCAATCACCATACCACAAGGACGTTGATCCTGCCCCCAATCTGTACTGGAAGCCCGACATGAGGAGGTCACGAGCCTTCATGAGTCCCTTCCAAACCGGGGAGTCCATGCGCCTTGGTTGGACCTGCAAAACAGAAAGAGAGCTCATGTATTTGTGCTTCATCGCTTGCACCCAAAGCTTTTGGGGTCGATGCATAATGCTCCAAATTGCCTTTCCCAGGAGAGCAGTGTTCGCAACATTAGTATCCCGTATTGCTAGCCCCCTATGAACCTTCTCTCGCGTCAATTTTGGCCAGCCAACCAAGTGCCATCCACGACCCTCTCCTTGATCACCCCAAATGAAGGATCGCATCATTTGATTAATGCGATTTGTGATGGACCGAGGGATATAGAAGATTTGCATTGTGTATGTCGGCATTGTGGCAATTACCGACTTGGCAAGACAAACTCGCCCTGCTAGATTAAGCATACTCCTTCTCCAAGTTCCAAGCTTGCGTTTAATGTTATCTAGGAGAAAATCAAAGTTCCTTCGTTGCATCCTCCCGCCTTTGAGTGGGAATCCCAAGTATTTACCCAAATCCCTAACAAAGGGGATAGGAGCAATACTCGAGATTGTGTTCTTGACATCCTCTCTAACACCCTTCGAAATAATAGCTTTTGATTTAGACATATTAATCTTGAGACCTGAACTGTCGCAAAAGGCTTGCATTGAATCTGCCAAAAGATGCACTTGTTCTGGAGTGGCTTGACAAAACAAGAGCACATCATCAGCAAAGAAGAGATGAGAGATTGGGGGGCCTCCTCTTGAGATGCTCACAGGTTTTCAAACACCATCATCCACATGCTTTTGGATTGAAACTGATAGCCGCTCCATACATAAGACAAACAAATATGGGGAAAGAGGATCTCCTTGTCTTAGCCCTCTCCCGGGACTGAACTTTGGTAGCCTTGATCCATTCCAGAGAATAGACATGTGAGAAGAGGTTACGCAGCACATAATAAGGTTAATAGTTGACTCCGGGAGGCCAAAGTATTCCAACGTCTCCTTTAAGAAGGACCAAGACACACTATCATAAGCTTTTTCCAGGTCAATCTTAAAAGCCAGGCTCCCCTTCCTATCCGAGGATTTATACATATGATGGATTATCTCTTGGGCAAGGAAGACATTATCCATGGTTCCTCTTCCCGGGATAAAACTGTTCTGCATTGGGCCAATCAAATCATTAAGGAAAGGCCTTAGTCTATTCACCAATACTTTCGTAATAAGCTTATAAGTGACATTGCACAAGCTGATGGGACGGAACTCCTTGACAGTTGACGGATGATCCACCTTCGGGATTAGCACCACCAAGATCTCCATTAACTCCTCATTTGTCCGACCCTCCTGAAAGGCATCCCTCACAAGCTTCCAAAGAGAATCACCCACATGGTTCCAAACATAAGTTGATTTCCGCTTGTCTAAAAAATAAATTGAGTGTCTTCCGATGTATGAAAAAAAATAATTAAAAAATAAATTGAGTAATGATTGTCATATTATGAGGATATTTTCCTATAAATCCTCTTTTTTTTCATTTTTCATTTTCTCTCTCCTCAATTGAAATAGTTTTTTATAAGCTAATAAAAGTATTTTTTTCAAAATAATCTGTTTTCAAATTTTTTTCAACAACTAATTATTATTTTTTTAAATCTTAAACCAACATCATAAAATTTGAAAATGGTTTTGTTATTCACAATTTGATTATCTTAAGAAAAAAGGGAACAAATGCACTACTATTTGATTAGAAAAACATATTTTTTGAAAGTTGAGAAAAACTAAATCTGCTCTTTCCCGAAAAATGGTGATTTTAAAATTTTTTTACAGCGAGAACTTTATTGAATATGAATAAATAAATTAAAAACCATGAAAATAAATCTCTCATGAATGCAACAGTGAGCATTTTTGTTAATATATCTAGAGATATCTCTTAATCTGTTACGAGATTACGATATCACGTACCAAAAACGAGACTAGCGGGGTGTAATATGTAACACCGTCTAAACCCCGCGTAAATATTATAGCTTAAATCAGAGTAAAATGCATAACACAGAGGGTGTCACACTTATTCTCCAAAACCATAAATGAAAACACCTATCATGCTCATAATAAATATATAAATCCCAAACTTTAGTGTCATAACATCATATACATAGCACAACGGATTTATTTTTCAACTCCAAAATTAAACATAATCCAAGAATAAATAAAGAGAGTTCATAGAATATCTCCTAACATCCAGGTACAATACTAAACGTTTCCCCGTGTTACATAACAGAGCATGACTCCCCTAACTAAACTATAAATGAAAGACTAGCTCCTCCAACTAATCCACGCGAGAAGCTCCACTATCCTCGGCACCTGAGCGATGTCGCATAGAACATCATTCCAACACAAGGGTGAGAACTCATATCATATGGATAAGCATAATAATAAATAATGTAAAAGCTTATATGTGTTCCACCTAAATTCCTCACACTTCACTAACAAATAATAAATTAAGTAATTTAATATAATCAATCTACTTCACATGTATGATAATACTCCATAATTAACAGCTCAGATAAAGCAAATATAAATATCTTCAATTGCCACAACAACAAATTCTCCAAAAATATTGCAGTTATCATTATTTAACATCAACAACTTCCTACACTAACATATATGACTCAAGTGTGACTCCGTGCAAATGTCTTTGGTACCAAAGTTGTTATCCTTAGCGGTATCATCGCATCCACTCTAGACAGATAACCACCAATAAAGCCCTCGCTCTAGGCTTCAAAACCACTCCAGTTTTGGGACAAGTCACTAGCCTCCACGAGAACTAGCAAACATTGTCTCTTGACAAATATGCAGTGTATTGTGCAAAACTCAACTAACATATGCATATTCAGACCATCTTCAAGTCTTATTTAATTTATTTTAGCATATTCATCACCTCATCACCAGCTCAACAATTCAAATCATCTCCAATTTCACAAAACACACACTTACATGTTATCAATCACACAACTTGCAATCACAGTAACTTAATACATAACATCAATTGAGAAATAACATCATATAATCAACTATTAAACAGATGTAAATTAAATATAATTCGTATATAACAGGTTCTGCAACTATTATACAAAAACAGGATTCTTCCTAATTTTTCTCAAAAACTCGTTATCTCCCTGCACCATCCCCTCATGCACGCGCTACTGCGCGCACCACTACCTGCATGCGTCATCTCCCTCGCGCGCAACCCTCACCATGGCCGCGTGCCACCGCGCCTTGCGCATCACCACGCACGCGCACCACATCTTTTTTCGAAAAACAACATTTGCACATAAAATGACTCATTTTATTCAAAACGGTTATAAACTGTACAGCAACCTAGGCGAATTTTTAAATACCTCAAATACACTCAGAAAAATCCAATATTTTTATCATGGTTTCCTATACACGTTTTGTAAATCTCTGTAAATTTTCAACTCTAAATTCGAAGTAAAAATTTCAGGAAAAATCTAACACTAACATCAGTCCGTGAGAAACGAGACAACTTAACCTATCCTCATTAAAACGCATCTAACTCAAGCTACAGACGTCGGAATGACGTGAAACCAACGACAAAAGTTTTATAACAGAAAGGGCTACAACTTTTATGAAGACTACTTCTTCAAATTCGGTCACTAACACAACCCGAAATAAGGTTCAAGAGCTCATAAATTTCTGCAGCCCCATGCATGGCGCCCTACCCCCTCTCTTCCACCCACAATTCATAACCCTAAATTCAACTATCCACTTTCAGTTTAGAAAAAACTGCATCCTAGGGTTCCTAAATCAGGCTTTCTATCATTATCCACTATCATACCAATCCAAAGAACATGAATTCAAACCCTTACCTCTTGTAGATCAACTCTAGGTTTCATTTTTTTTCTCCACTCCTTCTTGCTTTTCACGTGTTCTCCCTGTCTGCTAACTTCTCCAATTCTCAAATTCTGATTTCTCCCTTTTTAATTCACTCCTAACCCTTAAATAGTCTTACAATGGGCCCCACTCCCAACTACTAACTTAAAACCTAAAACCCTTATTTATCTTTATCACATAATCACTTAATTATCTAATCAAATCACTTAATCACTTTATCATCTAATTAAATCACCTAATCACTTAATTACCTAATAAAATCTCATAATTCATCAAATTACCATATAGCATAATAGTAATTAAAATAAAATATTAAATAATCTAATAATGGAAAATGGGGCGTTACATAATAACTGTTTTTTCAAATCTTGGCTGATATCTCGAGATATCTCTTAATCTCGTGTAATATCGCGAGATTACGAGAATAGCTTGTTTTGTTAAAAATGTCAAAAAATGTTTTGTCTAAGGCTATTTCATTCATTTAACCCACAAATTTTTGGGTTTTCACTCATCTCTGTCGTTCTTGCCACTCAACTCTATCGTTCTTTCCACTTCTTCTCTCATCTCTGCATGCGTAGCCTTCACTCATCCTCTCGCGCGACCACTAGCGCAACTTCCTCCTCCTTCGACGCGACTTCATCCTCCTTTTGATGAAATCCAATCTGATGATGAATGGATAACTAAAGAGGTAGATGTAGAGGAGAATGATATTGATGGTCATGATGATATTGTGGATATCATTGAATTAGTTCAAGACAACATTGAGAATTTGGTTATTGATCATAATATTGGAGGGTCTAAGTCTATCTCATATGAGGAAGAACTTGATGGTGATGATGGAGATGATGACTCTAGTTGTTCTATATTCGACGGTGTTGTATGATTTTTAATTTGGATGACTAGTGACTTATTTGTTCTTATTTTAAGTTTATCCTAACTTGTATTGATGTGTTGTTAGCTTGTTAAGACTTATGCGCCTTAGGTTTGGATATTTGGTAATTTTATGCATGATTTTAATTGTCATTGTTGGATAATTTCGATAAGTTTAGTACTATTAGTGTGACTTAATCATTATTATAGTTTTAAAAGTATTGCTTTTGCACAAGTTAATCTCTTACGATATTACGTTACGAGATTACGTTACAAGATTACCTCCCCTCCACGAGATTATGTATTCTTTAGAGATTGACAACCATGATAGTAAGACCAACCCCCAAAAAACCACCCAATAATTGACAATTTTCATCGATCCTTTAGTTACTATTTTTGCATATTTTTTTCTTCTATGAATTCTGTCACTTAACCACGTATCTTATAAAGACTAAAGTGACTATTTAGTCTAATTGTGAGACCCAAGTTTTTAAGTTTGGAATAAATCGAATAAAATTCCTTTTCACGATTAATTTGATGTAACGTGAAGGAAAACCTGAACAAGTGTTTATTGAATGGAATAAATTTGTGAAGGAGAAAGTTCAGGAAAAGGCTAAGGATTGTATCAAAGTCGATAAAAGTTATAGCACGATTAGTATTCGCTTAAACCTAGGTCAAGAACGCTAGTAAGTAGCTAATTTATATTTTAAGACACGACGGAAACTAATTCCAAAAATCTTCAGAGAAATGTTAGAACTTCTCTTATTCATCTATAAACAAGCGTTTCGATACGAAACCCTAGAATGTACGAACGTCAAATTCCAATACTCGGAAGTTTGCCGAAACCGAAACCCTGATAGTTCAAAAACCCTAAAACCAACGGACGATGAAGACTTTTTCTATTCGGAGCTTCAAACGAAGATTTCACCCGCGTGCGCCCATTTCTCTCGATATTTCTAATCTTTCTTCAGAACGAAGTTTTCTCATCCGACATCAACTGCAAAAAGTAGTTTTTCGGGTAAAATCGATTTACACCGACTTTTGATCGTTTGATTAAATTTCAAGAAACCTGTTTTGAGTTCTGGAATTCTATCGTCAAAACCTATCTTAGAATTCTCCGAGGATTACGCAACAAAAATTAGAATTGCGAAATTTTCATTTTTCCAAATTTTCCAAAACCTATAAATAGCGGGAAAATGAAAAAAATTTCAAAACCCACCCCATTTCTTCCCAAAACCCGCGAGCTTCCAAGGAGAAAAGGAGGATTTGATTTTCGCCGTTTCTTGCCCGTTTGCTGCACAGTTCGTTGCTAATTGTAGACCTCGAGGTAGGAATATCATATCTCACTTCTGATCGTCGTTTCTGTCGACTTTCTCTATGTCTTTCTGTGCTCAAAGTTTTGAGCTTTTTGTAAAACTGTCCAAATAAGCTGATTTTAGTGTCTAAACTTATTCCCTGCATGCTCCTGAGCGTGTTTAGCGGATTGCATTTTGCCGAATGTCGCCGAAATGCCGCCGGGATTCATTTCTGTTGGAAAAACCCCATTTCTGGGCAAAGTTTCGTTCTTTACGCTAAAAATTCACGACTTAGCTTAGTGCAAGTAGGACTAGTCGTCATAAAGGTCGTTGGCGACGTCCCCATCCAATTCGTTTATCAAAAATCCAGTTTTGAAATTCTGAGCTGAAAATAATGACCAAAATACCCCTGCGACAGTTTTTGATCCGAAAATTTTTCTGAGCTTAGAATCGTCTTAGTTATGGGTAATGATAACCTAGGAACCAAGTTTGATCGAAGAAAAATCGGCCCACTAATTGTGCATAGTGGCCGAGAGCTCCTCATCAGGGGGGGGGGGGAATTTGTTTTTCGAAAACTTGTCTTAACGCGTTAGATTGTCGTACTTCGGAGTTTGTAATGTTTCGTGTAACCCTAGTACGTATTGTTTGCTGAGTTTCTGACTCATTGTGATTGATTTCTGTGAATTTGTCCTAAGGTTCGTTTGAGGAACTTTGTGGAGTTGAGGAGGAACTTTGTGAAGGAAGCTTTGAGAAACACCCTGGAGAACCTACAGGTGAGGGCTACTCACTGAATACTAGATAATGATTTAGGTGTCGACGAATTCGACTTGATTTATTGTTTATGCACTTGATTGTGTTTGACTGGGAAAAATGTTTTCTGAGGCTACGGCTAACAATTGATAATCTTTTGTTGCTTGATTGTTGTTGAGGTTGATTCACATGCTATGTGCTACCTGGTTAATCTAGGATGTGTGATATTTGCCCTATATGCTATGTGCTAAATGGTTATTTGCCCTACATGCTATGTGCCATGACTGTTGGATTGTACTGTTTTGAATATGCAAGTACACATATATCTGTTGTTCGGCAGAGTGAGGATAACGGGCATTTATGCCAACTTTTATCGTGAGATTTTGAGGAAGTTTGACGGGACGAACAGAGATTCGGACCTTGTCGTTGTTTTGATGGATCGTGTGAGACCCAAGTTTTTAAGTTTGGAATAAATCGAATAAAATTTCTTTTCACGATTAATCTTATGTAACGTGAAGGAAAACCTGAACAAGTGTTTATTGAATGGAGTAATTTGTGAAGGATAAAATTCAGGAAAATGTTAAGGATTGTATCAAAGTCGATAAAAGTTATAACACGGTTAGTATTCGCTTAAACCTAGGTTAAGAACGCTAGAAAATAACTAATTTACGTTTTTAGACACGACGGAAATTAATTCCAAAAATCTTCAGAGAAATGTTAGAACTTCTCTTGATCGTCTCTAAACAAGCGTTTCGATGCGAAACCCTGGAATGTACGAACGCCAAATTCCAATACTCGAAAGTTTGCCGAAACCGAAACCCTGATAGTTCAGAAACCCTAAAATCTACGGACGATGAAGTCTTTTTCTATCCGGAGCTTCAAATGAAGATTCCACCCGTGCTTGCCTATTTCTCTCGATATTTCTAATCTTTCTTCAGAACGAAGTTTTCTCATCCGACGTCAACTGCAAAAAATAGTTTTCGGGTAAAACCAATTTACACCGACTTTTGATCGTTTAATTAAATTCCAAGAAACCTGTTTTGAGTTCTGGAATTCTGTCGCCAGAACCTATCTTAGAATTCTCCGAGGAATACGCAGGAAAAATCGGAATCGCGAAATTTTCATTTTTTCCAAAACCTATAAATAGCGGGAAAATGAAAAAAATTCAAAAAAACTTACCCATTTCTTCCCTTGAACCCGCGAGCTTCCAAGAGAGGAGGAGGATTTGGATTTTCGCCGTTTCTTGCCGTTTCCTGCACCGATCGTTGCTAATCGAAGACTTCGAGGTAGGATTACCATATCTTTTTTCTGATCGCCGTTTCTGTCGACTTCTTCTATGTCTTTATGTGCTCAAAGTTTTGAGCTTTTTGTAAAACTGTCCAAATAAGCTGATTTTAGTTTCTAAACATATTCCCTGCATACTCCTGAGCGTGTTTAGCGGATTACATTTTGCCGACTGTCGCCGAAATGCCGCCGAGATCAATTTCTGTTGGAAAAACCCATTTCTGGGTAAAGTTCCGTTCTTTAAGCTGAAAATTCACGACTTAGCTTAGTGCTAGTAGGATTAGTTGTCATAAACGTCGTTGTTGACGTACCCATCCAATTTGTTTTTCGAAAATCCAGTTTTGAAATTCTGAGCTGAAAATAATGACCAAAATACCCCTCCGACAGTTTTTGATCCGAAATTTTTTCTGAGCTTAGAACCGTCTTAGTTACGGCTAATGATAACCTAGGAACCAAGTTTGATCGAAGAAAAATCGGCCCCCCTAATTAGGGAAAGTGGCCGAGAGCTCCATCAAGGGGGAGGGAATTTCGTTTTTTTCGAAAACATGTCTTAACGCGTTAGTTTGTCGTACTTAGGAGTTTGTGATGTTTCGTGTAACCCTAGTGCGTATTGTTTGCTGAGTTTCTGACTCTTTGTGCTTGATTTCTGTGAATATGTCCTAAGTTCGTTTGAAGAACTTTGTGAAGTTCAAGAGGGAGATTGTGAAGGAAGCTTTGAGGAGAAAGCTGGAAAACCAAGAGGTGAGGGCTTCTCACTGAATACTAGATAATGAATTAGGTGTCGACGATTTCGACTTGATTTATTGTTTATGCACTTGATTGTGTTTGATTGGGAAAAACGTTTTCTGAGGCTACGGCTGACAATTGATAATCTTTTATTGCTTGATTGTTGTTGAGGTTGATTCACATGCTAAATGCTACCTGGTTAATCTAGGATGTGTGATATTTGCCCTATATGCTAAGTGCTAAATGGTTATTCCTCAATGTGTTGATATATGTGCAATGACTGTTGGATTGTACTGTTTTTGTATATGCAAATACACATATATCTGTCATTCGGTAGAGTGAGGATAACAGGCTGTTATGCCAGACTTTATTGTGAGATTTTGAGGAAGTTTGACGGGACGGACCGAGGTTCGGACCCTTGATATTGTTTTGATGGATCGAGACCTTCTCTGGGAATTATTTGGGATCATGGGATCTTTTGAAACTTATAAGACTTGAAATAAAACTAAATGGAAATTATTTTAAGAGGAAAATTCATAAGACATTAAACAACCACAAAACCTTTAATTAATGATTACAAATTCAATTAAGAGCTTAAGACATGAATATTAGTTTTTGGAAAATGAGAAGTGTCGCCGAGTCCAAGTTTTGGGGAAACTAATGAGTTTCCGAGTAAGTTAATACTCTTTCGCTCGATGAGCTGATTTGTTGTTGTGCTATCTAAAGGATAAGCCGAGAAAGTAATAAGTTTTCGGGTATGTTGATACTCTTTCGCTCGATGAGCTGATTTGTTGTTGGGCTATCTGAAAGATAAGCCGGGAAACATGTAGTTTCCAAGTACATTGGTACTTTTCGCTCGCTGAGCAGATTCTGACCATCGGATGGAGATGAGTCGGATGATTCGAGAAATCATCATGAGTTACTTTTTATAATTAATTGTCTTTTGTCGCAGAATCGACATTTACCTTAGGGTATGCTTTCTAGAGACAATTAGTTAGCTAGAACACTTGACGACGTGACGAGTGAGGTCGGAGACGTTGATTGGCTAACCACTTGCATTCATGCACTCATTGAGGTTAATACACGGTGGGATGTCGGACCTCGTTGGATTCCAAAAATGGTCATAAGACTCGGATTTCCATGTAAGAACACTGCGGTGATTCTTGGTAGCAGACGGAAATGTCAGACCTACGGGTTTACTGCTGATCTGACTACAATTTGTTTGGTATAAGAGACACCCGAGCAGAAATGGTCCCACCGTGGCTAGTGTTAGGGCTGACTCGTTGGTGCCCATCACTCCGGAATGCATCTTGTTCCTTTGCATATGCATTTCATGCACCATTCATGCTGATTTTAGTTGCTATTTGTATTTGTTACCTGTTAACGTTGTTTGAGATATGTTAATTGCCAGCAATGTTATTTATTCTTATTTGACAGGTTATGCAATTTATGATGTTGACGTTCATAATTAAGCCTATGTGGCTACTACTTATGTTTTGCCTATTGGATGTACTATTATGTAATTCTTTGAGTTGACCCTTGCGCGTGCTACCTGTGTATGGGGGGCTATGTATGCCCTTTTTGTCAGATGATGTCGATGTCTGACTGGTTCGGGATGGTCGTCCCTACGGGGGGGACCAGGTTTGAGTTGCTAGATACAGACACCCCGGGCTCTTGGGAGGTCGACCCCGCAGGTCACCGAGTCATTTACATGGGGCGAATAATGGAGGAGCACATGGACCGAATGGGGAACCTGACGCAAGGAGTCTTGAGACGCCACACGGTTAGCTTCAACCTACCACCAGGCGTGCATTGTGGCCCTGGAGTTATGGTACCGCCACCTTCATCTGAAGATGAGGAGGACCCTTCAGAGGAGTTGCCTGTAGGAGGTGCTTCATCTGAGTCTAGCTCACCCACCGTCGCGGCTGCTGCTGTCTTGGATTCGGGTACAGTACCCGTGGAACCCGCTGCGAGGACCGATCGACGTGATCGTCTTGGATTCAGATTCAGACGACGATCATGGTGACGCGTAGTTGGGAGTGGTGTGTAGTACTCCTCTAGTCGGGATTAGGGTAGGAGTAGCGTCGTGGCTCTAATCATCAGTTTTTCTCATTTTGGGGCAGGGTAGGTCCCCGACCTATAGCTTTTTGTTTGGTTCTCTTGACGGGAGTCACAAGGAGTTGGTCGGATTAGGAGGTCTTCGGACTGTTTTGAGCTGACCTACTTTCTTGTTGGAGGACTGTATATCAGGATACTGGCCTTATATTTTGTGTTGTACATATTTGTCGCCAGGCACTACTTTCCCGTCACTGGAGGTTACTCGTGGCATGGCTTACTGGTTACTGTGTGGGGAGTGTATATATATTGTATATTAGTCTTGTTTATTTTTCGTCGATGCGTCTCTAAATCCGACGAGTCTTTAATTACTGAAAACAAATATCAAAAAAAAATATTCACGTTTTTCCTCTTTTATTTTCTTTTGGTTACTAAAGTGACGCCACCGAAATCGGGGTGTTACATTTGTGGTATCAGAGCTTGTCGAGTCTTTCGGGAGTCTTTGGGGAATAGGTCTTCTATGCTAGGTTGTGTGACTCTGCAAAGAGTAAAAAAATTGATTGTCTGCCAAGCGATTTTTCGCTTAGAATTGATTGAAGTTATTGCTTAATCATATTGTATAGTTATGTTAGATGCTATCTTATGATGAGTACTAACTGTTTGTTTGACTTAACAGAACATGGTGAACACTAACCAATTAGCGGAGATGATGGCCACTATGGCCCAAGTTGTGACTGCCCAAGCAAATGAAAATGCTCTAAGACGTGCGGCTGAGGAAGCACGTGATCAGCATCAGCGTCAGAGGGAAATAACTCTGGATCAGAATAAGGGATTAAATGATTTCAGGAGACAAGATCCACCAAAGTTCTCGGGTGGTACTGACCATGACAAAGCGGATCTCTGGATCCAGGAAATTGATAAGATTTTCGGTGTATTGCAAACTGCTGAAGGTGCCAAGGTGGGCATGGCTACTTATCTGCTCCTTGGGGATACTGAGTACTGGTGGAGAGGCGCCAGGGGAATTATGGAAGCCAACAATGAAGAAATCAACTGGAATTCTTTCCGAACTGCATTTTTGGAGAAGTATTTTCCGACTAGTGCTCGGGATGAGCGAGAGGCACAGTTCCTGACACTTCGCCAAGGAAACATGTATGTACCTGAATTTGCTGCTAAATTGGAGTCTCTGGCTAAGCATTTCCAATTTTTCCATGATCATGTGGATGAACGCTATATGTGTAAGCGTTTTGTCAATGGACTGAGGCCGGATATTGAGGATTCCGTGAGGCCACTAGGAATCATGCGTTTTCAGTCGCTTGTTGAGAAAGCCACAGAAGTTAAGCTGATGAAGAATAAGAGGTTGAATCGTGCTGGAGTGGGAGGACCAGTGAGATTGGGTTCTCAAAATTACCAAGGAAAGGGAAGATTTCAAAACAAGAAACCATATCAATGTCCTGCTGGAAGAGGGTTTACCTCAGGATCTTACAGACCTATGGCCGGTACTGCTGGTGGTTCTGGAGATCAGACCGTGAATAGAAATGTGAACTGTTTCAAGTGCGGAAAGCTGGGGCACTATGCTAATGCGTGTACAGACGCGAGGCCTAAGTGCTTTAATTGTGACAAGTTTGGGCACACTGCCAGTCAGTGCAGGGCACCCAAGACTAAACCGTCTGTCAACACTGCTAGAGGGAAGCGTCCTGCTGCCAAGGCAAGAGTTTACACCATGGATGGTGAAGAGGCTGAAGGAGTTGATGGTCTGATCAGAGGGAATTGCGAGATTGACGGTAATCTCCTAACTGTACTTTTCGATTCCGGTGCAATGCATTCGTTTATTTCTAGGGTGTGCGTGACCAGACTGAAACTGCCTGTTACTGCTTTGAGCTTTGATCTTATTGTCACTACACCTGCTAAAACCCTACTTGCTAATGCTGCATGCATGAACTGTCCGGTGACATATAAAGATAGAGTCTTTCATGCTAATCTGGTATGCTTAACTCTCAAGAACTTAGATGTTATCCTGGGAATGGATTGGTTATCTCATTATCATTGTCTTTTGGACTGCAACCGAAAGAGAGTGGTGTTTCCTGACTCGGATCTTTTCGAGTATCTATCCGCGAACCATATTAGTGTTTCTTTGAACGAGGGATCTCAAGAGTATTCTTTATTGCTAAACTTAGAGGGTAAAGGAAACCCGAATGTGGGTGGTATTCCAATTGTGAGAGACTTCACCGATGTATTTCCTGATGATGTACCTAGATTGCTGCCAGTACGCGACATCGAGTTTGCTATTGACATTGTACCAGGAACAGGGCCAATTTCGATTGCACCATATCGTATGGCACTTGTAGAGTTAGTGGAATTAAAGTCTCAGATCGAAGATCTTTTGTCTAAAGGATTTATTCGTCCAAGTGTTTCTCCTTGGGGAGCGCCAGTTTTATTGGTCAAGAAGAAGGATGGAAGGTCTAGATTGTGTGTTGATTACCGACAACTTAACAAAGAAACCGTCAAGAATAGGTATCCGTTGCCTAGAATTGATGATTTGATGGATCAACTTCGAGGAGCTGCGGTGTTCTCAAAGATAGACCTGAAGTCGGGTTATCACCAAATTAGAGTGAAGACGGAGGATATCCAGAAGACAGCATTCAGAACTCTCTATGGACACTATGAGTATTTGGTGATGCCATTTGGAGTGACAAATGCACCTGCTATTTTTATGGACTACATGAACAGGACTTTTCATGAATTCTTAGATCGATTCGTCGTAGTTTTTATCGACGACATCCTGATTTACTCAAAGAATGCTGAGGACCATGAGGAACACCTGCGCCAAGTTTTGCAAGTGCTGAGGGAGAAGAAGCTGTACGCTAACCCTTCCAAGTGTGAATTTTGGCTTGAAGAGGTGAAATTCTTAGGGCATGTAATCTCTAAGGAAGGTATAGCTGTGGATCCAGCAAAGGTAGAGACAGTATTGGCTTGGGAACAACCAAAGATTGTGACGGAAATAAGAAGTTTTGTTGGTTTGGCTGGATATTATCGTCGTTTCATCGAGAACTTTGCCAAGATTGTTGGACCTTTGACTCAACTTACGAGGAAGGATCAACCTTTTGCATGGACCGAAGCTTGTGAAACGAGTTTCCAGACGATGAAGGAACGTCTGACGACGTCACCCGTACTAGTTCTGCCGCAACCAGAGGAACCGTATGAGGTCTACTATGATGCTTCGCATCAAGGTTTGGGATGTGTGCTGATGCAACATCGGAAAGTTGTAGGTTATGCTTCACGACAACTAAAGACTCACGAGAAGAATTATCCAACTCATGACCTAGAGTTAGCTGCGATCGTGTTTGCACTGAAAATCTGGAGACATTACTTATATGGATGCACTTTCACTATATTCAGTGACCATAAGAGTTTGAAGTATCTGTTTGACCAGAAGGAGCTGAACATGAGACAGCGAAGATGGATGGAATTCATTAAGGATTATGAATTTACTCTACAATATCATCCTGGAAAGGCTAACGTTGTTGCCGATGCCTTGAGTAGGAAGATGCATATCTCGTCAATGATGATTAAGGAGCTGCAATTGCTGGAACAATTTCGAGATTTGTGTTTGGACGTGAGATCATCCGAGGGAAAACTGAAGTTCGGTATGATCAGGATCACAAATGGATTGATGGAAGAAATCCGAGACCAACAGTTACAAGATGAATTTCACTCGGGAAAAGGAACTTGGTAATTCAAGGAAAGGACCCGGAATTCAAGGTAGGAAATGACAATATCCTGCGGTGTAAGGATAGAGTTTGCGTACCTAACAACCCTGATTTGAGGAGATTGATTATGGACGAAGGTCATAAGAGCAAGTTGAGCATTCATCCTGGAATGAAAAAGATGTACCAAGACTTGAAGATGAATTTTTGGTGGCCAGGAATGAAGAGACAACTGGCCGAGTATGTAGCTGCATGTTAGACATGTCAGAAGGCGAAAGTGGAACATCAGAAACCTTCGGGTATGTTACAGAGTTTGGATGTACCAGAATGGAAGTGGGACATCATATCGATGGATTGTGTCGTAGCTTTGCCAAGAACTCAGAAAGGTTATGATTCGATTTGGGTAATAGTGGATCGATTAACCAAGTCGGCTCATTTCATACCTGTGAGAACTACCTACAATGTGGAGAAACTGTCGGAGATTTACATTGCTGAGATCGTACGCCTTCATGGGGTACCAACTAGTATCATTTCTGACCGAGACCCAAAATTTACTTCACATTTTTGGGGAGCTCTTCAGGAGGCTTTGGGAACGAGGCTGAGATTAAGTTCTGCTTATCACCCACAGACTGATGGACAGTCTGAGAGGACTATTCAATCATTGGAAGACTTACTACGAGCTTGCGTTTTGGACAACAAGGGTAGTTGGGATAATCTATTGCCATTGATTGAGTTCACTTACAACAACAGTTTTCATACGAGCATCGGTATGGCACCGTATGAAGCTTTGTATGGCCGCAAGTGTCGAACACCTTTGTGTTGGTATCAAGATGGGGAGAATTTGATAGTTGGACCAGAACGTCTGCAACAGACAACAGAGAAGATCAAACAGATCAGAGAGAAAATGAAGACTTCTCAAAGTAGACAAAAAAGTTATGCCGATCAGAGGCGCATAACTCTAGAATTTGAAGAAGGAGATCATGTATTTCTGCGAGTTACACAGACTACAGGGGTAGGACAAGCGATTAAGTCGAAGAAACTTACGCCAAAGTTTATTGGACCTTACAAGATTACTCGTCGTATAGGACCAGTTGCTTATCAGATTGCACTACCACCGTTCTTATCAAACATTCACGATGTGTTCCATGTGTCACAACTGAGGAAGTATATTGCGGATCCGACGCATGTTATCGAACTTGATGACATCGAGTTGAAGGATGACTTGTCGTTCGAGACGCCACCAATTAGCATTGGAGACACAAGGATAAAACAGTTGAGGGAAAAGAGATTGTGTTGGTAAAAGTCATTTGGAACAAGGACACTAGTGATGCGACATGGGAACTAAAGGAAAAGATTAAGGAACAGTATCTGGAACTTTTTGGTGAACCTTAAGTTTCGAGGACGAAACTTTCTTTTTGGAGGGTAGTAATGTGAGACCCAAGTTTTTAAGTTTGGAATAAATCGAATAAAATTTCTTTTCACGATTAATTTTATGTAACGTGAAGGAAAACCTGAACAAGTGTTTATTGAATGGAGTAATTTGTGAAGGAGAAAGTTCAGGAAAATGTTAAGGATTGTATCAAAGTCGATAAAAGTTATAACACGGTTAGTATTCGCTTAAACCTAGGTTAAGAACGCTAGAAAATAACTAATTTACGTTTTTAGACACGACGGAAATTAATTCCAAAAATCTTCAGAAAAATGTTAGAACTTCTCTTGATCGTCTCTAAACAAGCGTTTCGATGCGAAACCCTGGAATGTACGAACGCCAAATTCCAATACTCGAAAGTTTGCCGAACCCAACACCCTGATAGTTTAGAAACCCTAAAATCTACGGACGATGAAGACTTTTTCTATCCGGAGCTTCAAATGAAGATTCCACCCGCGTTGGCCTATTTCTCTCGATATGTCTAATCTTTCTTCAGAACGAAGTTTTCTCAACCGACGTCAACTGCAAAAAATAGTTTTCGGGTAAAACCGATTTACACCGACTTTTGATCGTTTGATTAAATTCCAAGAAACCTGTATTGAGTTCTGGAATTCTGTCGCCAGAACCTATCTTAGAATTCTCCGAGGAATACGCAGGAAAAATCGGAATCGCGAAATTTTCATTTTTCCAATTTTTCCAAAACCTATAAATAGCGGGAAAATGAAAAAAATTCAAAAAAACTTACCCATTTCTTCCCTTGAACCCGCGAGCTTCCAAGAGAGGAGGAGGATTTGGATTTTCGCCGTTTCTTGCCCGTTTCCTGCACCGATCGTTGCTAATCGAAGACTTCGAGGTAGGATTACCATATCTTTTTTCTGATCGCCGTTTCTGTCGACTTCTTCTATGTCTTTATGTGCTCAAAGTTTTGAGCTTTTTGTAAAACTGTCAAAATAAGCTGATTTTAGTGTCTAAACATATTCCCTGCATGCTCCTGAGCGTGTTTAGCGGATTACATTTTGCTGAATGTCGCCGGGATCAATTTTTGTTGGAAAAACCCATTTCTGGGTAAAGTTCCGTTCTTTAAGCTGAAAATTCACGACTTAGCTTAGTGCTAGTTGGATTAGTTGTCATAAACGTCGTTGTTGACGTACCCATCCAATTTGTTTTTCGAAAATCCAGTTTTGAAATTCTGAGCTAAAAATAATGACCAAAATACCCCTGCGACAGTTTTTGATCCGAAAATTTTTCTGAGCTTAGAACCGTCTTAGTTACGACTAATGATAACCTAGGAACCAAGTTTGATCGAAGAAAAATCGACCCCCCTAATTAGGGAAAGTGGTCGAGAGCTCCATCAAGGGGGGAGGGAATTTCGTTTTTTGTCGTACTTTGTCGTACTTAGGAGTTTGTGATGTTTCGTGTTAGTTTGTCGTACTTAGGAGTTTGTGATGTTTCGTGTAACCCTAGTGCGCATTGTTTGCTGAGTTTCTGACTCTTTGTGCTTCATTTCTGTGAATATGTCCTAAGGTTCGTTTGAAGAACTTTGTGAAGTTCAAGAGGGCGATTGTGAAGGAAGCTTTGAGGAGAAAGCTAGAAAACCAAGAGCTGAGGGCTTCTCACTGAATACTAGATAATGAATTAGGTGTCGACGATTTCGACTTGATTTATTGTTTATGCACTTGATTGTGTTTGATTGGGAAAAACGTTTTCTGAGGCTACGGTTGACAATTGATAATCTTTTATTGCTTGATTGTTGTTGAGGTTGATTCACATGCTAAATGCTACCTGGTTAATCTAGGATGTGTGATATTTGCCCTATATGCTAAGCGCTAAATGGTTATTCCTCAATGTGTTGATATATGTGCAATGACTGTTGGATTGTACTGTTTTTGAATATGCAAATACACATATATCTGTCATTCGACAGAGTGAGGATAACAGGCTGTTATGCCAGACTTTATTGTGAGATTTTGAGGAAGTTTGACGGGACGGACCGAGGTTCGGACCCTTGATATTGTTTTGATGGATCGAGACCTTCTCTGGGAATTATTTGGGATCATGGGATCTTTTGAAACATATAAGACTTGAAATAAAACTAAATGGAAATTATTTTAAGAGGAAAATTCATAAGACATTAAACAACCTCAAAACCTTTAATTAATGATTACAAATTCAATTAAGAGCTTAAGACATGAATATTAGTTTTTGGAAAATGAGAAGTGTCGCCGAGTCCAAGTTTTGGGGAAACTAATGAGTTTCCGAGTATGTTAATACTCTTTCGCTCGATGAGCTGATTTGTTGTTGGGCTATCTAAAGGATAAGCCGAGAAAGTAATAAGTTTTCGGGTATGTTGATACTCTTTCGCTCGATGAGCTGATTTGTTGTTGGGCTATCTGAAAATAAGCCGGGAAACGGGTAGTTTCCAAGTACATTGGTGCTTTTCGCTCGCTGAGCAGATTCTGACCATCGGATGGAGATGAGTCGGATGATTCGAGAAATCATCATGAGTTACTTTTTATAATTAATTGTCTTTTGTCGCAGAATCGACATTTACCTTAGGGTATGCTTTCTAGAGACAATTAGTTAGCTAGAACACGTGACGACGTGACGAGTGAGGTCGGAGACGTTGTTTGGCTAACCACTTGCATTCATGCACTCATTGAGGTTAATACACGGTGGGTTGTCAGACCTCGTTGGATTCCAAAAATGGTCATAAGACCCGGATTTCCATGTAAGAACACTGCGGTGATTCTTGGTAGCAGACGGAAATGGCAGGCCTACGGGTTTACTGCTGATCTGACTACACTTTGTTTGGTATAAGAGACACCCGAGCAGAAATGGTCCCACCGTGGCTGGTGTTAGGGCTGACTCGTTGGTGCCCATCCCTCTGGAATGCATCTTGTTCCTTTGCATATGCATTTCATGCACCATTCATGCTGATTTTAGTTGCTATTTGTATTTGTTACCTGTTAACGTTGTTTGAGATATGTTAATTGCCAGCAGCAATGTTATTTATTCTTATTTGACAGGTTATGCAATTTATGATGTTGACGTTCATAATTAAGCCTATGTTGCTACTACTAATGTTTTGCCTATTGGATTAGTACATCTTCTTTGAGTTGACCCTTGCGCGTGCTACCTGTGTATGGGGGGCTATGTATGCCCTTTTTGTCAGATGATGTCGATGTCTAACTGGTTCGGGATGGTCGTCCCTACGGGGGGGACCAGGTTTGAGTTGCTAGATACAGACACCCCGGGCTCTTGGGAGGTCGACCCCGCAGGTCACCGAGCCATTTACACGGGGCGAATAATGGAGGACCACGTGGACCGAATGGGGAACCTGACGCAAGGAGTCTTGAGACGCCACACGGTTAGCTTCAACCTACCACCAGGCGTGCATTGTGGCCCTGGAGTTGTGGTACCGCCACCTTCATCTGAGGGCGAGGAGGACCCTTCAGAGGAGTTGCCTGTAGGAGGTGCTTCATCTGAGTCTAGCTCACCCACCGTCGCGGCTGCTGCTGTCTTGGGTTCGGGTACAGTACCCGTGGAACCCGCTGCGAGGACCGATGCCGTCATCGACGTGATCGTCTTGGATTTAGATTCAGACGACGATCATGGTGACGCGTAGTTGGGAGTGGTGTGTAGTACTCCTCTAGTCGGGATTAGGGTAGGAGTAGC
Source organism: Lotus japonicus (assembly GCF_012489685.1). Taxonomy (NCBI): domain Eukaryota; kingdom Viridiplantae; phylum Streptophyta; class Magnoliopsida; order Fabales; family Fabaceae; genus Lotus; species Lotus japonicus. The sequence continues at coordinate 52,038,677 of NC_080043.1, read as the reverse complement.
GTCGTGGCTATAATCATCAGTTTTTCTCATTTTGGGGCAGGGTAGGTCCCCGACCTATAGCTTTTTGTGTGGTTCTCTTGACGGGAGTCACAGGGAGTTGGTCGGATTAGGTGGTCTTCAGACTGTTTTGAGCTGACCTACTTTCTTGTTGGAGGACTGTATATCAGAATACTGGCCTTATATTTTGTGTTGTACATATTTGCCGTCAGGCACTACTTTCCCGTCACTAGAGGTTACTCGTGGCGTGGCTTACTGGTTACTGTGTGGGGAGTGTATATATATTGTATATTAGTCTTGTTTATTTTTCCTCGATGCGTCTTTAAATCCGACGAGTCTTTAATTACTGAAAACAAATATCGAAAAAAAATATTCACGTTTTTCCGCTTTTATTTTCTTTTGGTTACTAAAGTGACCCCACCGAAATCGGGGAGTTACAGATCGAGACCTTCTCTGGGAATTACTTGGGATTATGGGATCTTTTAAACTTATAAGATTAGAGACAAAACTAAATGGAAATTATTTTACGAGGAAAATCCATAAAACATTAAACAACCTCTAAACCTTTAATTAATGATTACAAATTCAATTAAGAGCTTAAGACATGAATATTAGTTTTTGGAAAATGAGAAGTGTCACCGAGTCCAAGTTTTGGGGAAACTAATGAGTTTCCGAGTATGTTGTTACTCTTTTGCTCGATGAGCAGTTTTTGTTGTTTGGGCTATCTAAAGGATAAGCCGGGGAATTAATAAATTTTCGGGTATGTTGATACTCTTTCGCTCGATGAGCTGATTTGTTGTTGGGCTATCTGAAAGATAAGCCGGGAAACGGGTAGTTTCCAAGTACATTGGTACTTTTTGCTCGCTGAGTAGTTTTTGACCATCGGATGGAGATGAGTCAGATGATTCGAGAAATCATCATGAGATACTTTTTATAATTAATTGTCTTTTGTCGCAGAATCGACATTTACCTTAGGGTATTCTTTTTAGAGACAATTAGTTAGATAGAACACGTGACGAGTGAGGTCGGAGACGTTGTTTGGCTAACCACTTGCATTCATGCACTCATTGAGGTTAATACACGGTGGGATGTCGGACCTCGTTGCATTCCAAAAATGGTCATAAGACCCGGATTTCCATGTAAGAACACTGCGGTGATTCTTGGTAGCAGACGGAAATGGCAGGCCTGCGAGTTTACTGCTGATCTGACTACACTTTGTTTGGTATAAGAGACACCCGAGCAGAAATGGTCCCACCGTGGCTGGTGTTAGTGATATGCCCCAAGTTGATGCAAGGGCTTGATGGATCGTCTAGGATGATTTTAGGACTTGAGAAATCAGAGTTGGAAGGGAAAAACAAAGAAGAATTTCGTGCAAGGAAAAGATGGACAGAATTGGAATGGAACTTTATGGATATGGAAGTGCAGATGTCACACAAAGGTGGTGGCAAACCTTTGATAAGTCAAGGTCTTGAATCACTCAAGGGATATGAGAATCACTCTCAACAAACTGAACTAACTCAGAAAAAATAATCTTATTCATTCATGTTCTTAAAATTACAATGGGTTGAAATGCCTTTTATAGGAAAAGAAATCAGCCTAAAATAATTAAGTCTAATTTCTCTTAAGAGAATCCTATTCTGGAAGTTACACAAAATAAAAGAAAATTAAAGCTTTGTTCAGCCCCTTTATCCATGTACAATGGCTAAAGGCATCTTGTAACTCCCTTCTTGATTGTTCTTCATGGTTAGGGAACCAAGCATTCAATGCTCTTTATGCAATTAACTCTTTTGTCTTTGTAACTCCTTTTCTTGTCTTGATAGCCTTCATTCTTCTTGTCTCTTGCTGAATCATATTCAGGCCTTTTATCATTCAACCATTGATGATTTATTCCACACAAGCAAAGAGTATCAAGAGAGAGATGCCCCCCCCCCCTGTTCAGCTCCATGCACCACACACACCACTTTCAAGTTATCAGAAAATTCACCCCAAAAATACATACGAAAATTTAAAGAAAAAATAGAAAATTTATGATTTGCTTATTTGGACTTCAATCTTCAAGTGACCCCCTTTGGTTCTCATCATTCCCTCCTTCTTCGAGAAAATTCGCCCTCGAATTTAGCTCTTGATCACCTCCGGGATCAAAGACTAATCTCATGAATGCAAACCAACTTCTAAAACACTCGTGTTCAATTGACTCAAAAGCTAAGAAGCAATCCCAATCCGCATGCCACACACTTTGCAAATAGCCATATTCATCAAGATATTTAAAAAAGTATTTTCTTCTGAATGCATAATTTGAACCAGTTGTCTCTATTTCTCCAACAAGGGTATATGCATAACCTCTTAAACTAGTGACATACTGAAAAACATGTGAAGACGCACTCAGCATGCAAGCTTTATCACCAATACTAAAACAATCATCCATGTGAGTCAGATTCACATAAACAACTTCCTGCTCTTGAGGATTGGTCATGAATGCTGGCTTAGTAGCTAATGGTGCACTTGGATTGAGACCAACACGATTCTCAATCCTCACATGATTCATGACCCTGCAAAATAATTTCAGCACCTCTAGACAAAGAAAGATCATTAGAATTTAAATCAACTTCTTTGCAAGAGTACAATTGACCATCACTATTATTTTCACCCTCATTTTCTTCTTTCCTCAGATCTTCATTCTTTTTACTCTCATTTTCTTTTTCCCTCAATTCCTCTTTCTTCTCACTCTCTTTTTCTTTCACTCTCAATTCTTCTCTCTTTTCACTTTTTCTCTTTTCTTTTTCTCTCAATTCTTCTTTCTTTTCACTTTCTTTTTCTCTCAAGAACTCTTTCTTTTTATTGTGGAGTTCTCTAAGATAATAAGAATGTGCATAACGCTTCCTCATCATTTTTCTCATCTCCTCCCAAGTATTCACCAATGGTTCTCTATACCATTTCCTTTCTTTTTGTTCTTTATCCCACCAAAGTAAGGCATAATGACTCAATTTCATGGCTGCCATATTTACCTTTTCTTCTTCTGTGTATTTGTGGCATGAAAAGAGTTGCTCAATTTTCATCTCCCACTGAATGTAAGCTTCTGGATCATTCCTCCCTTTGAAAGGTTGTATACTAAGATTTTCTTTCTTAATTCTTTCCTCTCTAGCATCATCATCATAACCTTTTCTCCTCATTATTTCTTCAAGCCTCTTCAATATTTTCCCATTGTGCTCCTTCAACATCTTGTCAAAAGCCTCCAAGAACAATTTGTTATTTCCCACAAGAGGAGGGCTTGTTCCTGTCATAATTTTCATAAAGAGCAAACAAAAGTGAAAGCAAAAAAGGAACCTGACCACACTTCTCACATGTTTACACTCCAATGGATGATTCCACTAACTCAAATTGGCTTTTGTGTGATGACCATCTCTTGTTTTTTTTCCACTCAAAAATTCTCACAATCTCTTGAGTAAATCAAAGTTAAGACACACAAAGAATTATACCACCAAATTTGTGTAGGGTCACACAGATTAGAATAGACAAAATTCCAGAGAAGAAAAGATTAGAAAATCCTAGAACCGGAGCTCTGAATACCAAATGATATGCCCCAAGTTGATGCAAGGGCTTGATGGATCGTCTAGGATGATTTTAGGACTTGAGAAATCAGAGTTGGAAGGGAAAAACAAAGAAGAATTTCGTGCAAGGAAAAGATGGACAGAATTGGAATGGAACTTTATGGATATGGAAGTGCAGACGTCACACAAAGGTGGTGGCAAACCTTTGATAAGTCAAGGTGTAACACCCCGATTTCGGTGGCGTCACTTTAGTAACCAAAAGTAAACTTAATGCGGAAATACGTGAATATTTTTTTTTCGATATAATAACTAAGACAAGACTGAATTAAATAAAACCCAAATGCGAAAAGCAATAAAACTATTATACAATATATATTTACAACCCCCGCTGTAAGTACCCAACCTCGTCACGAGTAACCTCCAGTGACGGAAAGTAGTAGAAAAGAACGCCCGTAGGCAAAAGGTATAATCCAAAAGAAAGGTCAGGTGTCTGCAACACTGTCCCTCAAAATAAGAATAAGTCAGCCCAGATGGCCTAAAACAAGACCTCTTAAGTCCAACCAACTCTCTGTGATTCCTGTAAAGGAACCACACAAAAAGCTATAGGTGGGAAACTACCCTGTCCCCAGAGCAAACAAATGATGTTCAGAGCTAAGACTCTACTCCTACACTAATCCCATCTCGAGGAGCTCACACCAGCACTAAAACCTACATGCTAGCATGATCGTCGTCCGAATTCGAAATCCAGAACGACCTAGTCTATGTACACCATCCGTCCTCCGCTCGCTATCGCGATGCGCTCCTGTTCCAGCATCCCAACTCTAGTTTCCCCCGAAGGGTGAACCGTCGTGAACCAGTCCGCCAAAGACATCTGACAAAGGGCGTTTGTCCGCCAAAGCACACACAGAAGACGCGAGGGTCAACTCCAAAGAATTACGTAAATAATAGCACCAATAGATATAGATAAGAGAATAGCCACTTAGGCTTATAGCTAGGGATAACATCCTAGGGTTGCATATTCCATAATGAACTTAACAGCAATAATAACAATTAACATGTTCCAAATAGGATTAACAAATAACAATCACACTCGACAACTAAATTAGTATGCATGAATGCAGGATGATTAGTCAAACAACGTCTCCGAATCTCACTCGACACGTCGCCACGTGTTCTAGGTAAATTAAAGTCTCTAAAAGCTTACCCTAAGGTAAAGTCGATTCTGCGACAAAAGACACTTCTTCACATTAACATAGTAACTCATGATGATCTCCGGATCATCCGACTCATCTCAATCTGATGGTCACAACTGCTCAACAGGCAAAGAGTATCACATACTCGGAAACTACAGGTTTCCCAGACTTATCCCCAGGATAGCCCAACAATTAGGCATGTCAAGTCGATCCAACCCCTTGGGTTGAACATACGGACTCGCACACGCAACTCCCACAATTAGGCATGTCGAGTCGATCCAACCCATCGGGATGGACGTACGGACTCGCACACGCAACAAATGACAACGCCAAGTCGGTTCACTCAAAGGAGTCGAACATACGGACGTTGCGCGTGTCCAATGACTATCGCCGAATCGATCCAATCCATCGGATTGAACATACGGATCCGCGCGTGTCGAAAAGTTGTCGCTGAATCGATCCAATCCCTCGGATTGAACATACGGATTCACGCGAGGTAAAATGGCAATCGCTGAATCGATCCAATCCATCGGATTGAACATACGGACTCACGCGTGCCTGAGTGACTACCGCCGAATCGATCCAATCCATCGGATTGAATATACGGATTCGCGCGTGTCAACAATTATTGCCGAATCGGCCCAACCCGTCGGGTTTGGACATACGGATTCGCGCCGCAAAGTCGAAGATACACCCAACAACATAGCTGCTCCAACAGCACAACCACAATAGCTGCTCCAACAGCACAACAACAAACGCTGCTCCAACAGCACCACAACATCTACATACTCGAAGCCCCTCAACTTTCTCAATGCTGGGATCCGACGACACTTCTCGTTTTCCAAAACTATGATTTGCATCCAAAGCTTCCTTCCGAGATTATTACCATTACTTAAAGATTTAGAGGTTGTTTAATGTCTTATGAGTTTTCTTTACAAAATAATTATCCTTTTAGTCTTATCGCGAATCCTATAAGTTCTCGGGATCTCCTAATCCCCAAATGACTCCAGAGAATGTCTCGATCCATACAACACCACAACAAGGCCCGAATCTCATTCGTCCTTTCAAGCTTTCTCAAAACTCTCAAAATAAAATCGGCATGGCCTGCCCGCTTTTCTCACCGTTCAGAAACTCATATTATAGTGCAAAAGCAGAATTAACTCATCATAATCAATCAACATGTCATATGTCAATATCTTAAGCAATAACCACATAGCACCTAGCATATAAGGCATGCACCACACATCCTAAATTACCCAATTAGCACTTAGCATGTCATTCACTCATCAAAAACATTCAGTAGATGCATCATCTACATTGTCAGCCGAAGCCTCAGAAAACATTTTCCAATCACCCACAATTCCAGTGCATAAACAGTAAACAATGTCGAAACATCGACCCTAAGCATTAACTAGAGATTCAGTGAGAAGCCCTCACCTGTAGATTCTCCAGGACGATCTCCTAACACTTGATCACAATCAAAGGCTTGCTCCTCTGGGAATTCCTCAAAATCACCTTTAGAGCAAAACCACAGAAATACTATCAGAATCTATCGAAAACTAAGCTATCGATACTTACTAAGGTTACTCGAAGTAATCTATACTCTAAGGTACGATAATCTAGCGCGAAAAGACAAGTTTTCGGAAAAGGAAATTTTCCTCCTCCCCCCTAATAGGGCTCGGCCACTTTAGGTAATTAGGAGACTCGGTTTTTCTTCGATCAAACTTGGTTCCTATGCTTTCATTAGCCGTAACTAAGGGTATTCTGAACTCGGAAAAATTATCGGATCAAAAACTGTCGCAGGGGTATTTTGGTCATGATTTTTAACTTAGAAATTTCAAAACTGAAATCCCAAAAACCAAATTTTGCAGGGACGTTACTAAAGACGTTTATGACAACTAATCCTACTAGCACTAAGCTAAGGCGATAGTTTTTAGCCTAAAGGTTGAAGCTTTACCTCAAAAACTCCAAAAATGGGTATTTAAGGCTAAAATTGATTCCGGCGGAATTCCGGCGACATAACGGAAAATCTAATCCGGAAGAAGTGATCTTGGGCACATATAGAAGAGGTTTAGAATCAGAAATGAAAGATTCAGGATAGTTTTGCAAAAACCCATAAACTATCCACTCAGAAAACTCTACAGAAAAGCTATGGAAAAGCGATCAGAGGTAAGGATTAGCGACTATACCTCGAAGCCTTGAAGTAGCAACTGATTGATCGACGATCAAGCAAACGATGAAGAAAAACTCTTCTTCCTTCTTCCTTGTTCTTGGCCGCGGTTTTGGGAGAGAAAATGGAGGAGAATTTGTGTTTTTCTTCCTTTCTTTGCTATATATAAAGGTTGGAAATTCGCGGGAAAATGAAAGTTTCGCGAATCTGATTTTTCCGGCTTCATTCTCCATGAATTAATAGATATGTTTTGGCAAAAGAATTCCAAAACTATAAAGAGGTCTCCTTGTATTTTTGGCAACTAAAGCATAGTCGGTATAAAACTATTTTACCCGATAAGTTGCTTTTTGCATCGAATGTCGGAATAGAAAACTTCCTTCTGAAGAAAGATTGAAATCATCAAGAGAAATGGGTGTACGCGTGTAGAATATTCATTTGAAGCTCTGAATAGAAAAAGTCTTCATTGTCGAGAAATTCTAGGGTTTTGAAATACCAGGGATTCGGTTTCGGCAAACTTCCGATGATTGGAATCGGACGTTCGTAGATTCTAGAGTTTCGCCTCGAAACGATTGTGATATATGGAAAAAGAGAAGTTCTAACATTTCTCTGAAGATTTTTGGAATTAACTTCCGTCGTGCCTAACAGTGAAAATTAGCTATATACTAGGGTTTCTGACCTAGGTTTAAGCGTAAAACGATCGTGCTATAACTTTTATCGATCATAATGCAATCCTTGAACTTTTCCTGAACTTTCTCCTTCATAAATATATTTCATTTAATAAACTTTCGTTCAGGTTTCCCTTCACATTACATCAACCCTAATCACGAATAGGAAGTTTATTCACTTAGCATAAGCTTAAAAACTTGGGCCTTACACAAGGTCTTGAATCACTCAAGGGATATGAGAATCACTCTCAACAAACTGAACTAACTCAGAAAAAATAATCTTATTCATTCATGTTCTTAAAATTACAATGGGTTGAAATGCCTTTTATAGGAAAAGAAATCAGCCTAAAATAATTAAGTCTAATTTCTCTTAAGAGAATCCTATTCTGGAAGTTACACAAAATAAAAGAAAATTAAAGCTTTGTTCAGCCCCTTTATCCATGTACAATGGCTAAAGGCATCTTGTAACTCCCTTCTTGATTGTTCTTCATGGTTAGGGAACCAAGCATTCAATGCTCTTTATGCAATTAACTCTTTTGTCTTTGTAACTCCTTTTCTTGTCTGGATAGCCTTCATTCTTCTTGTCTCTTGCTGAATCATATTCAGGCCTTTTATCATTCAACCATTGATGATTTATTCCACACAAGCAAAGAGTATCAAGAGAGAGATGCCCCCTCCCCCCCTGTTCAGCTCCATGCACCACACACACCACTTTCAAGTTATCAGAAAATTCACCCCAAAAATACATACGAAAATTTAAAGAAAAAATAGAAAATTTATGATTTGCTTATTTGGACTTCAATCTTCAAGTGACCCCCTTTGGTTCTCATCAGTTAGGGCTGACTCGTTGGTGCCCATCCCTCCGGAATGCATCTTGTTCCTTTGCATATGCATCTCATGCACCATTCATGCTGATTTTAGTTCCTGTTTGTATTTGTTACCTGTTAACGTTGTTTGAGATATGTTAATTGCCAGCAAATGTTATTTATTCCTATTTGGCAGATTATGCAATTTATAATGTTGACATTCATAATTAAGCCTATGTGGCTACTACTTATATTTTTGCCTATTGGATGTACTATTATGTAATTATTTGAGTTGACCCTTGCACGTGCTACCTGTGTATGGGGGGTTATGTATGCCCTTTTTGTCAGATGTCGATGTCCAACTGGTTCGAGATGGTCGTCCCTTCGGGGGGGACCAGGTTTGAGTTGCTGGATACAGACACCCCGGGCTCTTGGGTGGTCGACCCCGCAGGTCACCGAGCCATGTACACGGGGCGAATAATGGAGGACCACGTGGACCGAATGGGGAACCTGACGCAAGGAGTCTTGAGACGCCACACGGTTAGCTTCAACCTACCACCGGCGTGCACAGTGGCCCTGGAGTTGTGGTACCACCACCATCACCTGAGGACGAGGAGGACCCTTCAGAGGAGTTGCCTGTAGGAGGGGCTTCATCTGAGTCTAGCTCACCCACCGTCGCGGCTACTGCTGTCTTGGGATCGGGTACAGTACCCGTGGGACCCGCTGTGAGGACTGATGCAGTCATTGACGTGATCGTCTTGGATTCAGATTCAGACGACGATCATGGTGATGCGTAGCTGGGAGTGGTGTGTAGTACTCCTCTAGTCGGGATTAGGGTAGGAGTAGCGTCGTGGCTCTGATCTTCAGTTTTTCTCATTTTGGGGCAGGGTAGGTCCCCGACCTTTAGCTTTTTGTGTGGTTCTCTCTATGGGAGTCACAGGGAGTTGGTCGGATTAGGAGGTCTTCGGGCTGTTTTGAGCTGACCTACTTTCTTTTGGAGGACTGTATATCAGAATACTGACCTTATATTTTGTGTTGTACATATTTGCCGTCAGACACTACTTTCCTGTCACTGGAGGTTACTCGTGACGTGTCTTGTTTATTTTTCGTCGATGCGTCTTTAAATCCGACGAGTCTTTATTTACTGAAAACAAATATCGAAAAAAAATATTCACGTTTTTCCGCTTTTATTTTCCTTTGGTTACTAAAGTGACGCCACCGAAATCAGGGTGTTACATTTGTGGTATCAGAGCTTTGTCGAGTCTTTCAAGAGTCTTTGGGGAATAGGTCTTCTGTGCTAGGTTGTGTGACTCTGCAAAGAGTAAAAATTGATTGTCTGCCAAGCGATTTTTCGCTTAGAATCGATTGAAGTTATTGCTTAATCATATTGTATAGTTATGTTAGATGTTATCTTATGATGAGTACTAACTTTTTGTATGACTTAACAGAACATGGTGAACACTAACCAACTAGCGGAGATGATGGCCACTATGGCCCAAGTTGTGACTGCACAGGCAAATGAAAATGCTTTGAGACGTGCGGCTGAGGAAGCACGTGATCAGCATCAGCGTCAGAGAGAAGTGACTCTGGATTAGAATAAGGGATTGAACAATTTCAGGAGACAAGATCCACCAAAGTTCTCGGGTGGTACTGACCCTGACAAAGCGGATCTCTGGATCCAGGAAATTGAGAAGATTTTCGGTGTATTGCAAACTGCTGAAGGTGCCAAGGTTGGCATGGCTACTTATCTGCTGCTTGGTGATGCTGAGTACTGGTGGAGAGGCGCCAGAGGAATTATGGAAGCCAACAATGAAGAAATCAACTGGAATTCTTTCCGAACTGCATTTCTGGAGAAGTATTTTCGAACTAGTGCTCGGGATGAGCGCGAGGCGCAGTTCCTGACACTTCGTCAAGGAAGCATGTCTGTACCTGAATTTGCTGCTAAGTTGGAGTCTTTGGCTAAGCATTTCCAATTTTTCCATGATCATGTGGATGAGCGCTACATGTGTAAGCGTTTTGTCAATGGACTGAGGCCGGATATTGAAGATTCTGTGAGGCCGTTGGGAATCATGCGCTTTCAGTCGCTTGTTGAGAAAGCCACAGAAGTTGAGCTGATGAAGAATAAGAGGTTGAATCGTGCTGGAATGGGAGGACCAGTGAGATCAGGTTCTCAAAATTACCAAGGAAAAGGGAGATTTCAGAACAAGAAACCGTATCAACGTCCTGTTGGAAGAGGGTTTACCTCAGGATCTTACAGACCTATGGCTGGTACTGCTGGTGGTTCTGGAGACCAGGCTGTGAACCGAACTGTGAACTGTTTCAAGTGCGGAAAGCTGGGGCACTATGCTAACGCGTGTACAGACACGAGGCCTAAGTGCTTTAACTGTGACAAGTTTGGACACATTGCCAGTCAGTGTAGGGTACCCAAGACTGAACCGTCTGTCATCACTGCTAGAGGGAAGCGCTCTGCTGCCAAAGCAAGAGTTTACACCATGGATGGTGAAGAGGCTGAAGGAGTTGATGGTCTGATCAGAGGGAATTGCGAGATTGACGGTAATCTCCTAACTGTACTTTTCGATTCCGGTGCAACGCATTCGTTTATTTCTAGGGAGTGCGTGACCAGACTGAAACTGCATGTTACTGCTTTGAGCTTTGATCTTATTGTCACTACACCTGCTAAAACCCTACTTGCTAATGCTGCATGCATGTACTGTCCGGTGACATATAGAGATAGAGTCTTTCATGCTAATCTGGTATGCTTAACTCTCAAGAACTTAGATGTTATCCTAGGAATGGATTGGTTATCTCATTATCATTGTCTTTTGGACTGCAACCGAAAGAGAGTGGTTTTTCCTGACTCGGATCTTTTCGAGTATCTATCTGCGAACCATATTAGTGTTTCTTTGAACGAGGGATCTCAAGAGTATTCTTCGTTGCTGAACCTAGAGGGTAAAGGAAACCCGAATGTGGATGGTATTCCAATTGTGAGAGACTTCACCGATGTTTTTCCTGACGATGTACCTGGATTGCCGCCGGTACGCGACATCGAGTTTGCTATTGACATTATACCAAGAACAGGGCCAATTTCGATTGCACCATATCGTATGGCATCTGCAGAGTTAGTGGAATTAAAGTCTCAGATCGAAGATCTTTTGTCAAAAGGATTTATTCGTCCAAGTGTTTCGCCGTGGGGAGCGCCAGTTTTATTGGTAAAGAAGAAGGATGGGAGATCTAGATTGTGTGTTGATTACCGACAACTTAACAAAGCAACCGTCAAGAATAGGTATCCGTTGCCTAGAATTGATGATTTGATGGATCAACTTAGAGGAGCTGCGGTATTCTCAAAGATAGACCTGAAGTCGGGTTATCATCAGATTAGAGTGAAGACTGAGGATATTCAGAAGACTGCATTCAGGACTCGCTATGGACACTATGAGTATCTGGTGATGCCATTTGGAGTGACAAATGCACCTGCTATTTTTATGGATTACAAGAACAGGACTTTTCATGCATTCTTAGATCGATTCGTCGTAGTGTTTATCGACGACATTCTGATTTACTCAAAGGATGCTAAGGACCATGAGGAACACCTGCGCCAAGTTTTGCAAGTGCTGAGGGAGAAGAAGTTGTACGCTAACCCTTCCAAGTGTGAATTTTGGCTTGAAGAAGTGAAATTCTTAGGTCATGTAATCTCTAAGGAAGGTATAGCTGTGGATCCAGCAAAGGTAGAGACAGTATTGGCTTGGGAACAGCCAAAGACTGTGACGGAAATCAGAAGTTTTGTTGGTTTGGCTGGATATTATCGTCGTTTCATCGAGAACTTTGCCAAGATTGTTGGACCTTTGACTCAACTTACGAGGAAGGATCAACCTTTCGCATGGACCGAAGCTTGTGAAACGAGTTTCCAGACGATAAAGGAACGTTTGACAACGTCACCTGTACTAGTTCTGCCACAACCAGAGGAACAATATGAGGTTTATTGTGATGCTTCGCATCAAGGTTTGGGATGTGTGCTGATGCAACATCGGAAAGTTGTAGCTTATGCTTCACGACAACTGAAGACTCACGAGAAGAATTATCCAACTCATGATTTAGAGCTAGCTGCCATCGTATTTTCACTGAAGATCTGGAGACATTACTTATATGGATGCACTTTTACCATATTCAATGATCATAAGAGTTTGAAATATCTGTTTGACCAGAAGGAGCTGAACATGAGACAGCGAAGATGGATGGAATTCATCAAGGATTATGAATTTACTCTACAATATCATCCTGGAAAGGCTAATGTTGTTTTTGATGCCTTGAGTAGGAAGATGCATATCTCGTCAATGATGATTAAGGAGCTGCAATTGCTGGAACAGTTCCGAGATTTGTGCTTAGACGTGAGATCATCCGAGGGAAAATTGAAGTTCGGTATGATCAGGATCGCAAATGGATTGATGGAAGAAATCCGAGACCAACAGTTACAAGATGAATTTCTACTCGGGAAAAGGAACTTGGTAATTCAGGGTAAGGACCCGGAATTCAAAGTAGGAAATGATAATATCGTGTGGTGTAAGGATAGAGTTTGCGTACCTAACAACCCTGATTTGAGGAGGTTGATTATGGACGAAGGTCATAAGAGCAAGTTGAGCATTCATCCTGGAATGAAAAAGATGTACCAAGACTTGAAGATGAATTTTTGGTGGCCAGGAATGAAGAGACAAGTGGCCGAGTATGTAGCTGCATGTTTGACATGTCAGAAAGCGAAAGTGGAACATCAGAAACCTTCGGGTATCTTACAAAGTTTGGATGTACCAGAATGGAAGTGGGACAGTATATCAATGGATTTTTTCGTAGCTTTGCCAAGAACTCAGAAAGGTTATGATTCGATTTGGGTAATAGTGGATCGGTTAACCAAGTCGGCTCATTTTATACCTGTGAGAACTACCTACAATGTGGAGAAACTGTCGGAGTAGCTGAGATCGTACGCCTTCATGGGGTACCGACTAGTATTGTTTCTGACCGAGACCCAAAATTTACTTCACATTTTTGGGGAGCTCTTCAGGAGGCATTGGGTACAAGGCTGAGATTAAGTTCTGCTTATCACCCACAAACTGATGGACAGACTGAGAGGACTATCCAATCATTGGAAGATTTGCTACGAGCTTGCGTTTTGGACAACAAGGGTAGTTGCGATAATCTATTGCCATTGATTGAGTTCACTTACAACAACAGTTTTCATACGAGCATAGGTATGGCACCGTATGAAGCTTTGTATGGCCGCAAGTGTCGAACACCTTTGTGTTGGTATCAAGATGGAGAGAATTTGTTAGTTGGACCAGAACTTCTACAACAGACAACAGAGAAGATCAAACAGATCAGAGAGAAGATGAAGACTTCTCAAAGTAGACAGAAAAGTTATGCCGATCAGAGGCGCAGAACTCTAGAATTTGAAGAAGAAGATCATGTATTTCTGCGGGTTACACAGACTACAGGGGTTGGACGAGCGATTAAGTCGAAGAAACTTACGCCAAAGTTTATTGGACCTTACCAGATTACTCGTCGTATAGGACCAGTTGCTTATCAGATTGCACTACCACCATTTTTATCAAACATTCACGATGTGTTTTATGTGTCACAACTGAGGAAGTATATTGCGGATCCGACGCATGTTATCGAACTTGATGACATCGAGTTGAAGGATGACTTGTCGTTCGAGACGCCGCCAATTAGCATTGGTGACACAAGGATAAAACAATTGAGAGGAAAAGAGATCGAGTTAGTGAAGGTCATTTGGAACAAGGACACTAGTGATGCGACATGGGAACTGAAGGAAAAGATTAAGGAACAGTATCCGGAACTTTTTGCTGAACCTTAAGTTTCGAGGACGAAACTTTCTTTTTGGAGGGTAGTAATGTGAGACCCAAGTTTTTAAGTTTGGAATAAATCGAATAAAATTCCTTTTCACGATTAATTTGATGTAACGTGAAGGAAAACCTGAACAAGTGTTTATTGAATGGAATAAATTTGTGAAGGAGAAAGTTCAGGAAAAGGCTAAGGATTGTATCAAAGTCGATAAAAGTTATAGCACGATTAGTATTCGCTTAAACCTAGGTCAAGAACGCTAGTAAGTAGTTAATTTATATTTTAAGACACGACGGAAACTAATTCCAAAAATCTTCAGAGAAATGTTAGAACTTCTCTTATTTGTCTATAAACAAGCGTTTCGATACGAAACCCTAGAATGTACGAACGTCAAATTCCAATACTCGGAAGTTAGCCGAAACCGAAACCCTGATAGTTCAAAAACCCTAAAACCAACGGACGATGAAAACTTTTTCTATTCGGAGCTTCAAACGAAGATTTCACCCGCGAACGCCCATTTCTCTCGATATTTCTAATCTTTCTTCAGAACGAAGTTTTCTCATCCGACATCAACTGCAAAAAAGTAGTTTTTCGGGTAAAATCGATTTACACCGACTTTTGATCGTTTGATTAAATTTCAAGAAACCTGTTTTGAGTTCTGGAATTCTGTCGCTAGAACCTATCTTAGAATTCTCCGAGGATTACGCAGGAAAAATCGGAATCGCGAAATTTTCATTTTTCCAAATTTTCCAAAACCTATAAATAGCGGGAAAATGAAAAATTTTCCAAAACCCACCCCATTTCTTCCCAAAACCAGCGAGCTTCCAAGGAGAGGAGGAGGATTTGATTTTCGTCGTTTCTTGCCCGTTTGCTGGACAGTTCGTTGCTAATTGAAGACCTCGAGGTAGGAATACCATATCTCACTTCTGATCGTCGTTTCTGTCGACTTTCTCTATGTCTTTCTGTGCTCAAAGTTTTGAGCTTTTTGTAAAACTTTCCAAATAAGCTGATTTTAGTGTCTAAACTTATTCCATGCATGCTCCTGAGCGTGTTTAGCGGATTACATTTTGCCGAATGTCGCCGAAATGCCGCCGGGATTCATTTTTGTTGGAAAAACCCATTTCTGGGCAAAGTTTCGTTCTTTTCGCTAAAAATTCACGACTTAGCTTAGTGCTAGTGGGATTAGTCGTCATAAACGTCGTTGGTGACGTCCCCATCCAATTCGTTTTTTAAAAATCCAGTTTTGAACTTCTGAGCTGAAAATAATGACCAAAATACCCCTGCGACAGTTTTTGATCCGAAAATTTTTCTGAGCTTAGAATCGTCTTAGTTATGGCTAATGATAACCTAGGAACCAAGTTTGATCGAAGCAAAATCGGCCCACCTAATTGTGCATAGTGGCCGAGAGCTCCTCATCAGGGGGGGGGAATTTCGTTTTTCGAAAACTTGTCCTAACGCATTAGATTGTCGTACTTCGGAGTTTGTAATGTTTCGTGTAACCCTAGTACATATTATTTGCTGAGTTTTTGACTCATTGTGATTGATTTCTGTGAATTTGTCCTAAGGTTCATTTGAGGAACTTTGTGGAGTTGAGGAGGAACTTTGTGAAGGAAGCTTTGAGAAACACCCTGGAGAACCTACAGGTGAGGGCTACTCACTGAATACTAGATAATGATTTAGGTGTCGACTAATTCAACTTGATTTATTGTTTATGCACTTGATTGTGTTTGACTGGGAAAAATGTTTTCTGAGGCTACGGCTAACAATTGATAATCTTTTGTTGCTTGATTGTTGTTGAGGTTGATTCACATGCTATGTTCTACCTGGTTAATCTAGGATGTGTGATATTTGCCCTATATGCTATGTGCTAAATGGTTATTCCTCCATGTGTTGATGTGCCATGACTGTTGGATTGTACTGTTTTGAATATGCAAGTACACATATATCTGTTGTTCGGCAGAGTGAGGATAACGGGCATTTATGCCAACTTTTATCGTGAGATTTTGAGGAAGTTTGACGGGACGAACAGAGATTCGGACCTTGTCGTTGTTTTGATGGATCGAGACCTTCTCTGGGAATTACTTGGGATTATGGGATCTTTTAAACTTATAAGATTTGAGACAAAACTAAATGGAAATTATTTTACGAGGAAAATCCATAAAACATTAAACAACCTCTAAACCTTTAATTAATGATTACATATTCAATTAAGAGCTTAAGACATGAATATTAGTTTTTGGAAAATGAGAAGTGTCACCGAGTCCAAGTTTTGGGGAAACTAATGAGTTTCCGAGTATGTTGTTACTCTTTTGCTCGATGAGCAGTTTTTGTTGTTTGGGCTATCTAAAGGATAAGCCGGGGAATTAAAAAATTTTCAGGTATGTTGATACTATTTCGCTCGATGAGCTGATTTGTTGTTGGGCTATCTGAAAGATAAGCCGAGAAACGGGTAGTTTCCAAGTACATTGGTACTTTTTGCTCGCTGAGCAGTTTTTGACCATCGGATGAAGATGAGTCGGATGATTCGAGAAATCATCATGAGATACTTTTTATAATTAATTGTCTTTTGTCGCAGAATCGACATTTACCTTAGGGTATTCTTTTTAGAGACAATTAGTTAGCTAGAACACGTGACGACGTGACGAGTGAGGTCGGAGACGTTGTTTGGCTAACCACTTGCATTCATGCACTCATTGAGGTTAATACACGGTGGGATGCCGGACCTCGTTGGATTCCAAAAATGGTCATAAGACCCGGATTTCCATGTAAGAACACTGCGGTGATTCTTGGTAGCAGACGGAAATGGCAGGCCTGCGGGTTTACTGCTGACCTGACTACACTTTGTTTGGTATAAGAGACACCCGAGCAGAAATGGTCCCACCGTGGCTAGTGTTAGGGCTGACTCGTTGGTGCCCATCCCTCCAGAATGCATCTTGTTCCATTGCATATGCATCTCATGCACCATTCATGCTGATTTTAGTTGCTGTTTGTATTTGTTACCTGTTAATGTTGTTTGAGATATGTTAATTGCCAGCAAATGTTATTTATTCCTATTTGGCAGATTATGCAATTTATAATGTTGACATTCATAATTAAGCCTATGTGGCTACTACTTATATTTTTGCCTATTGGATGTACTATTATGTAATTCTTTGAGTTGACCTTTGCGCGTGCTACCTGTGTATGGGGGGCTATGTATGCCCTTTTTTTCAGATGTCGATGTCCGACTGGTTCGAGATGGTCGTCCCTTCGGGGGGGACCAGGTTTGAGTTGCTGGATACAGACACCCCGGGCTCTTGGGTGGTCGACCCCGCAGGTCTTCGAGCCATCTACACGGGGCGAATAATGGAGGACCACATGGACCGAATGGGGAACCTGACGCAAGGAGTCTTGAGACGCCACAGGGTTAGCTTCAACCTACCACCGAGCGTGCACTGTGGCCCTGGAGTTGTGGTACCACCACCATCACCTGAGGACGAGGAGGACCCTTCAGAGGAGTTGCCTGTAGGAGGGGCTTCATCTGAGTCTAGCTCACCCACCGTCGCGGCTGCTGCTGTCTTGGGATCGGGTACAGTACCCGTGGGACCCGCTGTGAGGACTGATGCAGTCATTGACGTGATCGTCTTGGATTCGGATTCAGACGACGATCATGGTGATGCGTAGCTGGGAGTGGTGTGTAGTACTCCTCTAGTCCGGATTAGGGTAGGAGTAGCGTCGTGGCTCTGATCTTCAGTTTTTCTCATTTTGGGGCAGGGTAGGTCCCCGACCTTTAGCTTTTTGTGTGGTTCTCTATGGGAGTCACAGGGAGTTGGTCGGATTAGGAGGTCTTCGGGCTGTTTTGAGCTGACCTACTTTCTTTTGGAGGACTGTATATCAGAATACTGACCTTATATTTTGTGTTGTACATATTTGCCGTCAGGCACTACTTTCCCGTCACTGGAGGTTACTCGTGACGTGGCTTACTGGTTACTGTGGGGAGTGTATATATATATATATATATATATATATAGTATATTAGTCTTGTTTATTTTTAGTCGATGTGTCTTTAAATCCGACGAGTCTTTATTTACTGAAAACAAATATCGAAAAAAAATATTCACATTTTTTTTTCCGCTTTTATTTTCCTTTGGTTACTAAAGTGACTCCACCGAAATCGGGGTGTTACACTAATATATATGTTATGCCTTAATTATGCCTTAATTGTTCCCAAGTCAAGGTATCAGCTTTGGACGCCTCAATCAAGTCATGACCAGAGAATACCGACAACGATTGAAGATAGGCAGCAACCCCTCGCTCAGAATTATCTAAAGCCTCATAAGAAACATAAATTTTCCTGCGAGGATTTTTCGTCCAGTAAAAAGGAAAAAGAGGGCAATTGTTGGAATCCCTGAACAAATTCTTTATTTCTGGCGATTCAACAATCTTAAAGAATTTTTTCTGCCAGACTTTATAATGACTCTTAAGCGCGGTGAACGACTCACTTTCTTACGGGCTAGAAGTGGAACCCACTTGATTGAGGTAGGTTTCATAGCAACAGACTTATAAAAAGGAAAGAATAGAGGATACGTGGGCGTGAAGCTCAGATGATCACACAGAATTTCAAAACAACAAATAAAGCCCCATGCATTGGGCTGGAGTTGGCAAGGCGCCACATTTAAAAAAGATAAACATGACATATGAAAGGCGAAAAAAGAAGTTTAATATTCAAATCAGTAAAGAAGTAACCATGTACATAGAAAAAATCGGGCGACTCATCTGACGCATCTTTTCATAAGAGGACACAATCATCCTCGCTGCAGGGGAGAATGTTTAGATGCAAGTCATCATTGCAAGAAGTGGCGGGATTCACTTTCGTGAACCCTTGAGCTGATACTCGATGGAAGTTGATACTCCCAATACTACCCCAGATAGAGCGCCATAAACACTTATCCTCAACCAAGTGCACATTTGTCCGCCATTCCGGCGAGGATAGACCCTCAGTGGAAGAAAGAATGGAGTCAACAAAGCCGGCGAGACCGGACTCATCACGAATAGAGGGCGAGTCATGAATTACAATAACAAAAGGTGAAGATATTTCACCGCCTGATGAAGGGGAGGAAGTTTCTAACGATGACATGCTAACACTATCAAGGACATCCTAGGTAGTCTCATGCAAGGAGGTGAACGGTTTGAAGGGAGAAGAAGAACAGAACAAAGACGGAAGAAAAGAAATCAAAAACAGGAAAGCAAGAGGCAAAGGACTCACCGGAGGAAGGACCGTGAGAGTAGATGGCAAGCGCGTGGGCCAAAGGAAAGCACCGAGCAATGGCGACGGCCGGAAAGACGAACTCGATCGGAAACTGGAGAAATTTGATCTTCGGAGAGAAAGCAAGAGTGTTAGCTTTTTTGAAAAGTTTGGAAAGTAAAAGTGAAAGGGAGAAAAAGGGAGGTTTTATAGGTAAAAAAGAAGAGAGAGAATGAGTGGAAGAAAGGATGATGAACCGACGGGTAAAGAGAGAGAATGAGTGGGAAGAGGGTGAACCGACGGATTAGGAAAGATTTTGAAAAGATTTGAATTTTTTTGAAAAGGTGTTGAAAGAATGAAAGGATACCCCGTGATCCTAGGTTTACACCGAACGAAGCAACTCCTCGAGACGCACGCACGTGCAAAATCACATTCATTACTAATGATGGCAAAATCTGGGAAAATGGGGATGCGTGTGTCAGAAAAAAGGCATGATTGACGTTTGATTGACATCTGATAGAAGAAAGTCAGGCGATCAACGAAACCTTACCATGAAAGTTCAAGTTGAACAGCGACACATGGCAACATATAAATTGGGCGTCGTCGATCAATTATCAAGACAATGTATACAATTACGTCACTAGATATCGTTATTTTCACGCCCAAAAAGCATTGGCGTCATCAAAATCAACAGTGGTTGGATTCCTCGCCCTGACGATGCGAGTAGCAAAACTTTCAAGCAGAATAAAGACATTTCGATTCAAGTATATCGAACCTCATGTCTTGCGGGCTTGTGGACCGGGCGGGGCACAAGCTACCCAAGGACCGCCCGAGACACCAATAGAATAGGGCGAGGAATCAGTCATGAAGACACGGGCGACGATGAACGGCCTGAAGGTCCATCGCCAATACTGGTGGTCCCACTTGCTAGCTGGAAGATTCTATTGGGTTTGTCTTATTTGCATAGGGATTTGGGCCTTGATTGTAAGGCCCAAATGTAAGAATAATCCAGATAAGAACCACACCCCCTATAAAAGGGAGGTCCTTACCTTGTATCTGACAACTTTACTACCATTAATGAGAGTATTCCCTCTTTATTACATCATTTCTATATTTGTGCTCTGCTAGGATTTGTCATTGTACCTTCGATACTTAGATTGGCCCTTGTACGGAACAACTTTCTAGGCTTGATCCCTTGTGAGCTTGAAAGCTGAGAGGGCTTCGCCAACTTCTTAAAGTCTTCGGTTCTTCCGTTTATACTTCTGAATCTTCTGTGTGGCAGATTGTTGCCGTTGGAGCTTGTTCATCACAAAGATTCTAGTTGTTGGATCAATCAGTATAAAGTGTACTTTCGTCAGAGTGTGTACCATTTGATTGAGACCTTTTTCCGTAAAGATGTATTCTGTCAACGAGCAGGTAGCACAAGTCTGAGATTTTATCCGTTGGTTAGAGATATGGAAATCTGATAGTGACACCACAGTACCTTTTTCTTCATCACAACGTTTGTGACAAGTGATTTCCTCTTTGAGACTTATGCACAAAGCTTTCTTGTTCACATGCTCCTTCTGTTTCTATCATCTTTCCTTTCATTAGACGATCTTTCTTCATCGTTCTTCATTTCTTCAGACGATGACCTTTCTTCAATCATTCTGCTCTCTTCCAGATGATCTTCTGTTGAGCTCATTCTTCTTTTCTTTCTTCTGATACTGCAGTCTTCATATGATAGACATTGGTTGCTTCAGACGTTCTGCACTCATCGTTCTTCTTTTCAACACACGATGTCGCTTGCTTCAGTCATTCTTCTTTCAGAAGATCTATCAGTTCAGCGCAAGCTTCATTTCTTTCTTCAGTTGGTTATCCAATAGTTGAGGCTTTCAACTTTGACCAAATATTCTTCTTCTTCAAAAATTGATTGTCTTGTGTTGCCTAAATCAGATTCATATGTGTAGGCGTAGACGTGAAGCTTTGTACCATTTCTTCATTCCTTATGTGAGAGAGAACACACGATGTCGCTTGCTTCAGTCATTCTTCTTTCAGAAGATCTATCAGTTCAGCGCAAGCTTCATTTCTTTCTTCAGTTGGTTATCCAATAGTTGAGGCTTTCAACTTTGACCAAATATTCTTCTTCTTCAAAAATTGATTGTCTTGTGTTGCCTAAATCAGATTCATATGTGTAGGCGTAGACGTGAAGCTTTGTACCATTTCTTCATTCCTTATGTGAGAGAGAAAGAGGTAATTTTGATATTGACATGTTGTACTTGTTTCCTTTGGTCATCGTGCTTTGTAGAGTATCACGTGATGCATAGCACTTGACTTTTTCCTCAAGAATGTCAGAGATATTTCCATTTGAGTATGACGTTATTTTCTCTATACATTTCTTCATTTGATCAGACTTGAGATAGACGTTGTAGTAGATGTTGAGTACAATTTTCTCATACGATCCAGTAGCTTCTCTTGATCTTGCATGTGTTGGCTTGAAGTTTTAGATTCAGCTAATGTAGATGAGCTTGATGCTTTAGCTTCTTCTTCTGAAGATGATCTTGTTGATTTGACTATTCTTGTCTCTTGATATCTTCTTCTTATTGTTCTGGTTGGATAGACGATCTAATGAATATATCATTCCTTTGCACAAATGATTATGGAGTATCATTCCTTTGCTTGCTCATGATGCCTTGATGCTTTTGAATCTTCTTCTTCTTCTTCTTCTTATTCTTCCTTGTTGATCCATTCCCTGTAGTTTTTGTCCATCTTGTCTTGACGCTTGGATCAAATTCTTCTTCGTTGATGCTTAGAATATGTGATATGTTTGACCTTCTTTCACTATGTCATCTGCCCTTGTAGCTTTGTCCAGTCTTCTTCTTGGGATATGTCGTCTTCTTGTTATCTTCATGTGTTGTACATTTAGATGATATAACCTGAGGGGTGTAAGAGTAATTTCCTGAAAATGCAATTCACATGATATATTTAGTCAGTTCGTTTGCACTCTTGAAAATTGTTATCATTCAAAATATGATAGACGATGCATTCATCGTTTTGAACTTAATAGGAGGGATATTGAATGATGCAAGTAGACAAACCAGGGGCTTCTTCTCCAAAGGTACGAGGAATCTCTGGGCTTATGAAGTAGAGGTGAAAGCTATCCTTCATGCTCTCATTTTTTGTCGACATTTTAACCTCAAACACATCCTAATCGAAATTGACCTAAGACCTCAATCTCATTGATCTTCTCTGTCATGAAGTGGACTGCTTAGGAATCTCTCATATTTACTGAGAATCAAATCAACTCGCAGATTATCTTGCCAAGTCAGGTTGTAATAGAGTTAATGAACTCTGGTCTTTGGTGCGGTAGTAGCTGATATCTGATGTGCCTCTCTTTGCTTTGTTGTATTTGATGTGTCTCTCTTTGCTCTCTTATGATGGCTTCTATTCCGATGTGCTGGGACTCGCAGTGACGCGTGGTGGCTCGCGGTTCTGACCCGAGGAGGCTGCTCTCAGTGCTGCCGCGTGCCCCCTGCTATGGAGTTGTTGTCTCTGCTTTTTTCCTTTACCAGTACTCTAGATATTTTACCTTTTTTTCTTTCTCTTTCATTGTCTCTTCTTTTCTTTCTTTGGCAGTGTTTTCCCCTAGTTTTCTTAATTTCTGTTGTTGTTGTATTTCCTTGACAGGCTCTTTGCTAGCTTGTTTTTTTGTGCTGACTTTCACTTATTATGATATGCTATTTGAAAAAAGATTAACTGCAATGGGTTGGTCGAGTGAAGCATGACAAAGTCTCGTATTTGACAAGTTCGAGCCCCACTCATTTCATTGAATTTGGGTAAATATAAGTATATTGTAAATTCTATTTGTGACTAACAACTTTCTATATCTTGGATTGGAGCACTATTTATTCACCTTAAGGGTATGTTTGGTATATAAAAGAAAAGTGAGAAAAAAGAAAATGAAAAGAAAGAAAGGGAAAGAAAGCAAGATAGTAGAAAATTAGATGATTTTAAAATTTTTTACTTGGGGAAAAAGTGAAAAGATCAAAGTAGGAGAAAATAAAACGATATATTTAAAAAATGACTTAAATATCCTTAATTAAAAAATAATTTTTTTTGACACAAAAAGTCAATTTTAGATATTTAGTTAAAATATTAATTATTTTATATTAATAATAATTTTAAATATTTTTATTATAAATACAAAATTGAAAGGTATGTGGTTCAATCATTAAAATACAATCATTCTCACGTTTTCTTCTTGGTATAGAAATGAATTTTTTTACATGGATCCCACCTCGAGTTTTCTTTTCTCATCATGATTTTTGCTAAACCGAAAAAGAGGAAACTTCTAAAAATTAACTTGTGTTTTCTACTATCAATTTCTTTTCTTTTTGTTTTCTTAAAACACATCATAATTTTTTACTAGCTACCACAAAAATAAGATTAAAATTATTTCATGTGAACACTTTTTCACATAAATAAATCCAAATGCAAATTAATTATATGCATTTGGGTCCAGCAATGGCGCGTGATGCATCTTTTTACTGCCACTGCAGACACAGTGGAAAGGGGGACACCGAGGATTCTTGTCTTAAAAGAGGGGCCACCATTCCATAACGGCATAACCAATGGCAGCAGTGTTTTATGTTCTGTTGTACACTTCGGTCGTCCCAAAATTGCAACTTGTATTTTTATTATTATATCATTCATTTGTCCATATTATATACTATTTTTTCATATTATATACTATGAACTTTACAAATTTAATTAATACAATGGTTAATAGTTGGTTTAAGTGGAAGATATTTGATTACATTTAAGTAAAGTTTTGAGTTCATCTTATAAATAAAAAAAATTCCGCTGAAAGAGTTAGTTCCATTATGATATAGATGTTTATGACTCAAACAAAATTATTATCCAACATAAGAGAATAAAAAAAAAGTTAAAGAATTGACTAATGAACTATGCTTTCAAGTTCAACTCCACTAGCACCATTAATCCATTATACACCGAAAAGTATTTCTCAAGCACTCTTTCAACTGAAATCGTGAAGATTTTTCAAGTGAAACAACAAAACTCGATAATAATTACTGAGGCCTTTCAAAAAAATTAATAATTACTGAAATATTTGGAATAATTTGATATTAACCTATTAACCTCCACTTTCACAAAGTTCACGCAAAATGTTCACCCTTTATTTTATTTTTTTGTCTATTCATCAACTCTCTAGTATAAAAATTATAACTACTTTGCTCTAACACCAACTAAGAACAATTCATGAACATATGATATCGGAGTAATAACAATCGAAGTTAGTTGTTAGTGTTAGTCAACGTCGTGTAGGGGTGTGTAGTTTCTTTTTGGTTGTTGTTTCAGACTCTTGAGCTTGTCTTATTCAACGAAAAAAACTAAAAAATGAGTTACTTTTAAACTCAATTAACTTGAACCGTTATTACTCAAACATACATGAGCTTTATTAGCCTATTCGTTATTCTTAACTTGTCTTTTTCTTGTGCAGCCAAAATGGGTAAAAGTAAGGTTGATGCTAGCCCTTTGAAGATGAAGGACTATCTCGCCCAAGCTGCTGAGGCTGCGAAAAAAAGGACTGCTGAGGCTGAGCAAAAAAGAAGACAAGAGGGTACTTCTGACTCGGGTAATGTCAGAGATCCCAAGCGTCAAAGGACTTCGGGCGCTTCTGAGAAAACTTCTGGTGACAAGCGTTTGCACCAGGCGACTTTGAATCAATCCGGCCTGACCTCAAAGGTCAAACCGGCTGAGAAAAAGAAGGGAAATGACAATCTCCCGCCACCCCGCCAGGATCCAAATGCGTCGACTGACCGCCCACGGACACCTTTTGTTCATGCTGGCTCTAGTTCAGCCATTGGAGGCGAGGCTCCCCCTGCCTTACTAAGTTTGTCTGATCCTCGTTTTGACGGTTTAGACTTTATGAACCAAACTTTCGACAACACAATCCACAAAGACATCATTGGTCAAGGTCCTCCCAACATTGCCTCTTTGGCCATCCATCATGCTCTTCTGGCCGCCAGTAATGTGGCGGGAATGGTCCAGTACGTGAAGGTCATACATTCGGCTAAGCACCGCCTTGAGAAGAAAGCGGCTGATTGGAAGCTGCCTATGAGCAGGCAAAAGGTGACGCCGAAACTGCCAACAAGCACTTGAAGTTGCCTGAAGAAAAATGCGCCAAGCTAACTGAGGAATTGGCGACTTTTGACTTGCTCCTGCAGAAGACTAAGTCTTTGAAGGACACAATTGATGTTAAACATACTGCTGCTCAGACTAAGTGCCAAAAGATTTCGGAGAAGTATGAGCGCCTGAAGGCTTCCATTCTTGGGCATGCATCTCATCAATTTGCTCAAGGTTTTGTCAAAGCCAAAGAGCAGATTAGTGTTGTGGACCCTGGGTTTGACCTCTCCCGCATTGGTTTTCTGAAGGAGGTTAAGGATGGCCAAGTGGTTGGCGATGATGATGATGATGTTGATCTTGACCTCCTTCCTAACTTCAATTCTGAGAGTGAGTCCGAGGAATAAAATGACGAGAATGAGAATGGCGAGGAAGAAGGAAGAGACCCCAATGCCTCTGTGAACCAAGATAACACCACCAACAACGAAGGCCTTGCCTAAGTTATTTTTATTTTGTCTTGTTTACCTTGTACTGGGCTCCGCCCGATTTTGTTTTTGTAGGTGTGGGCCGCGCCCTCTTTATTTTAATGTAGTTCATTTCTTTTAATTATGTTGTTATTGCTTTTGGTTGTTGTTGTTTACTGAGTTTTTGAGGCTTAGGTTTATGTCACCTTAGTCGAATTATCGACGTGGCTTGGTTTCTAGTGGCCACTAGAATTGCCAAGGCTTTGTGTAATCAGTGGCGATGCTTTCTTATTCCTAAAGACTTATTCACAGTAGCTTGTACCTTGAGGCGATTCCTGCCATTCAATATTTTCGCACGTATAAAATGATAATAAACTAAAGTCATTTGGAAAGAAAAATTTTCATTGACTTTCAAAACATGGGAACTATCATCCCTTTCTTTACATTTTTCGCCTCATAAAAAACCTTATAAAGGAAAAAAGAGTGCAACTTCTTTAATTTTTGTTGTTTCTTCTCAACTAAAATATTGCTTCAAATGCGAAGCATTCCATGTTCAAGGAACCTTCTTTCCATTTAATTGTTCCAATTTGTAAGCTTCGTTCTCTATGTCGCCGATCACCCTGTAGGGTCCATCCCAGTTGGGCGAGAGTTTGTTATGTTTAGTTGGCAATGTTCTTTTCCGCAGCACTAAGTCTCTCGCCTTCATTGTTCTTGGCACTACTTTTGTTGCAAATTTTCGAGCGATTCTTCCTTTTCCCGCCTCATTCCTTAGATGTGCCTCCCTTTGCTCTTCGGGTAACATGATTAAATTAGCTATTAGATTTTCCCTGTTCTCGGTTTCATTGAACCTAGATACCCGCCAACTTTGATTTTCAACTTCCACCGGTAGCATGACATCAGTCCCATAAGTCAACCGGTATGGTGTTTC
Source organism: Lotus japonicus (assembly GCF_012489685.1). Classification (NCBI taxonomy): domain Eukaryota; kingdom Viridiplantae; phylum Streptophyta; class Magnoliopsida; order Fabales; family Fabaceae; genus Lotus; species Lotus japonicus. Next base: position 52,011,709 of record NC_080043.1, on the reverse strand, counting down.
TCCCGTACTTGTCTGCTCAGTTTTGTTATATGCCCATAAGACGCCTGGTAGCTCTTCCGCCCAAAGACCCTTTGCTTCATCTAACTTCTTCTTCAAACCATTCAAAATTACTTTGTTAGCTGACTCTGCTTGTCCATTGGTTTGAGGATGCTCTGCTGATGCAAACCGCATCTCAATCCCAAAGTCTGCACAAAATTCTCTTGTCAAATTACTTGTAAACTGAGTCCCATTGTCCATCACCAAAGCCATTAGGAAACCAAATCTGCACATTATCCTTCGCCATAGAATTTTTTTTACTTTAGCAGCTGTAATGGTCGCCAATGCCTCAGCCTTAATCCATTTAGTGAAATAATCCACCGCCACAATGATGTACTTCATTTGCGCCTTTGCTACTGGAAATGGGCCTAGAATGTCTGTTCCCCACATAGCAAATGGCCAAGGTGCCATCATGGTTGTTAAGTGTTCTGGCGGGGCTTTATGCAAATCAGAAAAGACTTGGCACTTGACACATTTTTTGACGTATTCTAAACTATCTTTCTTTATCGTTGGCCAGTAAAATCCTGCTCTTAGTACTTTCACTGCTAAAGACCGCCCTCCTATGTGGCTGGAGCACACGCCTTCATGAACTTCTGCCATGATACCCTTGGCGTCACTGATGTCCTTACATTTGAGTAATGGTGACATTACTTCGCGCCTGTATAACTCGTCGCCCACTAGTTTATAGAAAATGGCTTCCCTACGCCCACTAGTGTATAGAAACTGGCTTCCCCATCTGTTATAGCCTTCACTGCCCTTATCTTTATCTCAACAAGATCAATACTTGGGCTAGGAAGAGTCTCTTGAATGACTGTTTGATAGTTGCCCAATCGTCCAATGCTAGCCAATTTTGCCAAATTTTGACTTCTCGGGATATGCTCTATCCTGACTTTTTCAATCTCCATCATTAGCATGTGTACAATTTCCAAATATTTGGAAAGTTGTGGGTCCTTCACTTGGTACTCCCCTTTTAGTTGCCTAACCACCAATTGTGAATCGCCTTTGATGAATGGCTTCTGAACTCCCAACTCAACGGCAAGTCTTAAGTCGGTTATCAATGCTTCATACTCTGCTTGGTTGTTGCTTGCCCTGAATTCAAATTTCAAAGATTGCTCGACGATCATCTTGTCCGGGCTTTCAATAGTTATTCCCGCCCCACTTCCTTTGTCATTTGAGGATCCGTCAACAGACAGGATCCACTCACCAATTACTCCCTCGCCTTCAGAAGGTGTCATTTCCGCGACAAAGTCAATCAAGCTCCGGATTGTAACAGTTCCCCTTGGCTCATACTGGATGTCATATTTAGATAATTCTATCGACCAACTGACTAATCGGCCTAATAAGTCAGGTTTTTGTAGTACCTGCCTCAGTGGAATATTAGTTTTAACCTTCATTTGGAAACTTTGAAAATATGGCCTGAGGCGTCTTGCCGTTTTCAGAATTGCCAAAGCCGCCCTTTCGATTTTTTGGTACCGTAGTTCGGCGCCTTGCAGGGTATGGCTGACAAAATAAACAATTTTATACTTTTTCTCCTCTTCTCGAAGTAATACTGTGCTAACTGCTTTGTCGGTCACCGCCAAGTAAAGAATTAAAGGGACATCTGGTGTAGGCTTGGATAACACAGGCGGTGTTGCCAGTAACTCCTTTAACTTGGTAAAGGCTTGCTCGCATGACTCAATCCATTGAAATGTTGAGTTCTTTTTTAAGCATGTAAAGAATGGGGCTGCTTTATCTCCCGCCATCGGCAAGAAACGGGATAAGGCAGCCAAACGTCCCGTTAGGCGTTGCACTTCCTTGATATTTGCTGGACTTTTCATGTCTAAAATCGCCCTACATTTGTCTGGGTTTACTTCTATTCCTCTTGATGTTATCATGAACCCCGAAAATTTTCCTCCTTGGATCCCAAAGGAACATTTTTCCGGGTTCAACTTCATGCTGTATTTTCTTAATTGAGCGAATGCTTCCTTTAGGTCTTCACCATGTTCGCCCGCCTTGGTAGACTTGACAATCATATCATCGACATTTACTTCCATGTTCCTTCCCACTTAGTTTGCAAAAATTTTGTCCATCAGGCGTTGATAGGTGGCGCCTGCATTTTTCAAGCCAAATGGCATGGTTTTGTAGCAGTAATTAGCCTGATTGGTCATGAACATCGTGCTTTCCTCATCTGGTGGATGCATCATGATTTGATTATACCCGGAATAGGCGTCCATGAGACTTAAAAGTTCATTTCCAGAAGCCTCATCCACCAATTTATCAACATTGGGCAAGAGATAAGAATCTTTTGGACACACTTTGTTCAAACTTGTGTAATCCGCACACATTCTCCACTTCCCATTAGCTTTTTTGACCATCACTACATTGGCGAGCCATGTTGGGTACTGTACTTCACTAATAAATTGAGCTTTGATCAGTTTATCGGTTTCTACTTGCACCGCCTTATCCTTTTCTTCGCTCATTCGTCGCCTTGTCTGTACGACCGGTTTCGCCCCAGGTCGTATAGCCAACTTGTGAGTGATTATACTGGGATCAATTCCCAGTACATCATTGATTGTCCAAGCGAATAAGACCAAGTTATCGCCTAATAGGGCGCTTAACCGTTCTTCTTGATCCTTTGATAAGCCGCTACCCATCTTCAATACCTTGTATTTTACTTTTGTTGATTTAGTTTCTTCCAAAGGCTGAGGGCGAAGGTCATCAACGCCATCCCTTGGATCCAAAGTAAATCCTTCTTGTGGAAAGATCTCGGTGATCCTATGGCTTTCCTTAAAGAGCCATACTTCTAAGGTAGCAATCCCTGGCCGCCTCTTGGTCTACCCGTAGAATTCCAACCTTGCCATTGCAGGCTAGATATTTGATGGTCAGGTGGGCGGTAGAAATTACTGCACATAACTTGTTAAGCGTATCTCGGCCGAGTAGGGTGTAACGCCCCGATTTCTCGAGGGTCACCTTAGTAACCTTTTTCAAAAACGTGTATAAATTTTTGTCGAAATAAAACCCTTTAATGATAATAAATAAAAGATAGAATGAATGCTGAATAAACTTCATTTTATTAAATAGACCAAGGCTTTTTCTTTATTACATCAAGACTCAATGAAGGAAACTAGTGCTTTCAACCTTACTTAAGCTCATCCACATACATGATGGCTTTAAGAAGGTATCGAGCCCTAAAACAACACTCGACCTCACCCCCAGTACAGACACAACACTCTCCCAGCCCGACTCAGACGAAGCCTCTGGCCCTAAAAGCCTCATCTACGGCCTCCCTGATCAATATTCGAAGCCTCTGCTCCTGGCGCTCGATCACCCTGCCGAACATCTCCTCCATGCGAGCCTCTGGGATAGGAGGGTCAGGTACAGGCGATGTCGGGGAGTAATCCGAAGAATCAGGCCCAGGTGGGGGCGGTGTGAACACGACCGGTGGTGATGAACCCTCCGAAGGGTCTGTCTCCATAGTGGACTCCTCGTCGTCAGGTGGTGCGAACCGTGCGGGAGGATAGGGCATCCGAATCTCCCCCTCGAAGCCTGTCACCTTCCGATGAGTGTCGTCCGGGTTTTAGGTCGATAGAAACATGAAGCCTTTATACACATACCGGTCCAGGGAGTGGTCTATCTCCCAGGCGGTGTCATCATCCATGCTATGCAGAGTGAGGCCCATTCTCCGGCGATCCATCTAGGCGTTAAGCGCCCCAAACAACAAGCAAACAAACAAGCAAGGGTCAACTTCTAGAAAGCAACCACTCAAGTCAAGTATTGTGTTTGTCAAGTATTCATAGGTAAGCCCTAGGCTAACATTTTCACATAAGGGGAACTATCATGTCTCTAAGTCATAGTTAGTCAATGTGGGGTAAGTATGCATGCAGACGCTTTGGATATCCTCAAGCCAATCTCTCTTGGAAAGGCTGGACGAACACGACTCCGCGATCGGGGATGGACCTCTCCAACGCACCGCTGCCCAACAGCTTGAAGATCGGGGGTTGGACCTCTCCAACATCGTCGTATCTTGCTCGTCCTTACTCAGGGCCTCCCCTGAATGTCACCATCAACTAGCCCAATCCAGGTCACTAGCTGTGGCCAACCAAGCCCAATCCAGGTCACTTGGTCCACAATGCATGCCATGCAAGTCAGTCATAATCACTAGGCCCTAAGCCCATCACATTCATCTCTTATGAACAACATATCATCGCATAATAACTTGCATGCATAGCAATAAATATAGCTAACACCCTAGGCATGTAGGCATGTTCATCATAACACTAGCTAGCATTTATTGCATCATCATCATATAGCATATCTAGCACATACATCATCAATAGTCCTAGCATCATGCTTGCTAACATTCACAATCACAAACAATTTATCTAGGCCGAGGCCGAAGTGCCCTTACCTTCGTCACAGCAAAAACACGTCCTAGGACTTTTGATTTGGCGGGATCACGCTCACTTCGAATTTCCTAGTCATGTGGACAGAGTAACGGTACGAATTAGTAGTCGTTTAGCGATAATATATCCTTCCCCCGTCTTTTCAAAAATATTATCTTAAAACCTCGAAAAATCAAAACTTTCTCTTTCATAAGATCAAAACCTCTTTTCTAAAATAATTGTTTGAAGATCATAAGAACACTTTAAGAACATCATGAATTTTCTTAAGAAAAACCCCCAAAAACATAAACATTCCTAAGCAACCCGATCAAGATCATTCTCTTCTGGTTTTTGGCAGATCAGCTTAAGCTGCAACCACAGAGCATATTGAGAATGGCCTTGCTCAAGGCTTAAGAACTAAACAAGAAAAAAAATAAAAGAAAGACAAGAGAGGGAGAGGAAGCTCACGGCTAGAGAGAAGAGAGAGCAAATGAGCTTGGTGTGAAGAAATAAGAGGGGGAGAGGGTCTATTTATACTAGAGGTTTGGGGTCAAAGCATTGAAGGGGTGATTGAATGCATTTTTTCCTCCAAAATGCTTGAAAAGTTCGGCCACAAGCTTGGTCAAACCAAGGACCTCTTTGCAATTTATTTCTAGTCCATAACTCCCTTTAAAACCATCCTTTAATCCTCCATTTAATTTCCATTAAAACCAAAACTCTTTAAGGCTCAAAATTAAATCCTTAATTCTTTAAATCAGATTTGTCAAGGCCCTTTAAAGAACTGAAAACACTCACTCAAGCCCTCCCACTTAATGAGAGTCAAAGGAATCAAACCCTTGATTTTCTCCTCCATAAAGACTAGCAAATAAGTGGAAAACCATTCCCTCCTCCTTCTCCAAGCTTGGCCGCCCACCTCTTGCAAATATGAGCAGATTTTCTTTCAATAAAACCATCAAACACAAAACAAGGTGGTTTTTAGGTGATTAGGTGCATTAATCACAAAAATCCCCTCTTAATGCACCATAAAACCCTAATTTGAATTTCTAAAGTCTTTTTCTCCTTCCTCCCTCCAAATATTCGACAAGCCTCATAAATGTTCCAGAAAATAATTTTGAAAATTTTTATTTAATAAATTATAGGTTTTAAAATAATTAAATACATTTTATTTGAATAAAAACTCATTTTATTTAAATAAAACTCTCAAAAAAAAATAGGGGTAAGGAATATTACCTCATGGAATATTTTTAGAAATATTACCAGCACCTCCCCATGAGGTGTGGCCCACGAAATCGTCCTTGTCGACTCGATTCGCCAACTTATCGCCCCTGTCGGGCCGATTTTGACCTAAAAGTCGCCGTCGCAGAACCCTAGCAATATTATAGTCAAAATGCTCGTATCGTCGCGCTCATCAACGTGTAGACGTTTCTAGGACTTAATATTGCTTCTAACAATTAATCACCTTTTTAAAAAGCTTAATATTATTATTAAAATAGTATGCCCTAAAACCGGGTCTTACATAGGGCATTGTAGTTTGCTCGGCAAACGAGAACAAGGTACTTAACTTGGAACATTTTGACGAAATCTCCCTCGCCAAAAACGGTTGGAATTTCCACATAACCCCGTACATTCACACGATCACCCGTGAAACCAACAAGGGTTCCTTTGAAAGGCTTCAAGTCTGTCTCTTTGAGTCCCAAACGATCGAATGCGTCGCCATAAATGATGTCCGCTGACGACCCTTGATCAAGGTCTTTTTTGTTTTATAGTTGTTGATCCTGATGGTGACCACAATGGGATCATTGTCATGCGGAATCACATGCCTGGAGAGGCAGTGGCCAAAGAATACTCAGTAATGTCTAAAGGGGTAGTGGGAAAATAATACTTATTATGCCTGGAGAGGTAGCTGTAAAACTTATTATGCCTGAAGAGGCATGTACAATATTACTTGTATGGAGAAGTCTTTGATAGTTGAGCTTAGTGAAATCTTGGCATTGCCAAGGTTTGAACGTAGCCCTATCATTATGGAGGTGAACTAGAATAAAATTGCTAGTGTGCATCGTCTACTTCCCTGCTTACATATTTCCGCTGCACCAAACGATACAAATGAAGATGAAGACTATTTATATCGTTTAGAAAACCAAGGTTTTTATGAGCACAATTCAAACCCCCTTTCTTGTGCTACTCTGATCAACTTCACCTCCAATACCACTTATCCGGGAGTACCATGAGAAGATCCGTCGACATTGAATTTTAGAGTCCCCTCCGGTGGAGGGGTCCATTGATTGCTGCGAACATACTTCTTTGCACTTTTCAACCTTATGTCCACAAAGTTCAGCAAGAAATCACTTTCCGAATAAGGGCTTTCTTTCCACCAAGCCTTTATCCACCAAGAAATCCTAGATATATGCAAGTCCCAAACCAGTTCAGAATTGAATTCCTTATTCTAGAATATGAGTTCATTGCGGGCTAACCAGATTGACCAACACAAAGAAAAGGGAATCAATTCCCATTTACCAGTATCATATTTTGCTCTTAGTTCAAATCATTCTTCCACTAAATCGAGAATTGAATTCAGGATACACCAAGCTACAGGGCGATCGACAAGGGACTAGTTTTCACACAATTTAACATCAACTGTGCAATTGAATCCACTTCTAAACCACACAGGTTTCAAAGCACTTGACTAATCTTATTATTCCTATCATCTAATCTTCCCTCTCAATTGAATAAAAACCTTGTTGTTCAACAAACGTAAAAAATTTATCAACCTCAAAATAGAGTTTGTAATTTACTCCACCCCTATAGTATAGTCTATCATACATAAAAGACTTAATTGCACTTTTAGTGTATGATAAAATGTGATTGTGCAAAATGAGTCCTTGACGTTAAAAACAAGCGCTTTGACTCCCACATATAATTGACATGAGTGATTTCAACCCTTCTGTCTCACTTATATTCAAAAGATAACAGAACTGAGTGATGTGATACCTTTTTTAGACTGAAAAAAAGACATAAATGATGAAATCACACACGACAATAAGACCCTGAACCCAAAAAAAACGTTTTGAACATTGAGAACCCATTTCGTCCAATCATGTTAGATCTGGGACCAAAAGTACAATTAAACCAATCACTCCCTACTTTGAATAATAAAATAATAATTTGATTATTATTCAAATAATTTAGTAGATTTAATCTGGTAGGATAGCTCAAGTGGTAGGAGCTGGGGTGACATATGGGTTGGGTAGGGGGAGGCCCAGGGATCGATTTCTGACAGGTGCAATTTATCTTTCCGATGTACAACAGAAAACCTGGAAATTGAATTTGATTATTCTCAAGTTGTATGCGTTTAGCCTACCCAATTTTACAATAACACTAAAATTAAAATTTGTTAACTAAAAATAAAATTTAGACTTAATTCCACTTTAACCTCTAAGCTATCACGATTGTGTGGTTTGACTCCCTTATGTTTAAAACCAGTGATTTTGGTTCCTAAAGTTCTAATTGGTGAAATTCGATCTAGTCATCAAAATTCAGGCAGAAGTCGCTTAGCTGGCAACCATTAATGACTTTCTCTGATCATATGTGTCACTGGGATGCCATGAAGTAAATAAATAAATAAAATTATTTAAAGTTCCAAAAAATTAAAAAAATCCTAATTTATTTAAATTAATCATAATCAATTCATTAATCTCTCTTGGTTGTAGATAAAACATTTAATAACAGTGACAAAATTCAAATTACTCACATTATGTTGTTTATTGGTAACTCAATGGTCTTATTAATGTGAATGTTGGGAGGTTAAGACGATCAAGACCATTAATCATTTTAATATACTAACGAGACTAACCGATAATTTCTCAAACTCTTCTTTATACTATCATTCCGATTGAGGTAACTCAGTACTTATCCACGTTTCAGCAGGTGGAGTTTGATGATGGTACCAGGGATTGTTTAGTTTGGGACTATTCTTTGCATGGAGAGTACTCTGTTAAATGTGGATATAATTGGCATATTTTCAATGATAATTAACAGGGGTAGTTTGATGGGTTTTGGCATAATATTTGGAAATTGCAGGTCCTGGAGAATATGTGGTTCTTTGTTTGGTAAATGCTTCATGATGCTCTTCCCACTTCTGCCTTTCTTTTCCGGCGACATGTTGCTATTTCTGATATGTGCCAACGTGTTGTTTGGCTGCGGAAATAGTGATCCACTGCATCCGTGACTGCCCTGAGGTGCAACCCATTTGGCGCAACATTGGGTTCGTCCTTCCGGCTGACTTCTTCGTGCACCATAGTTTCCCGGATCTGTTGAAGAGTTTTGATGGTTTTGCAATGGTTGTGGTGTTGGCCACAACGTGGGTGATTTGGAAATCTCGTTATCGTTTCGTGATTGCAAGGACTCCTCAACCAGTGCATATAGTTTGTGAGGCGAGAGCTTTGTGGATTTTAGTTGCTCATGCTTATCACCGCGACATTCCTCCCACAATTGATCGTTGGGTTCGATGGAAACCCCATAGACTGGGGTTTGTGGCTCTCAATACAGATGGTAGCAGTGTTGGTGATCCGGGTCCAACTGAATTTGGTGGTGTTGTTCGGTGTGGGGATGGTAATTTGAATATTTGGATTTGCTGGACACATTGAGATTTCAGATAGTCTCTGTGCGGAGTTGCTTGCCATTCGTCGCGGTCTCTTTTTTTGCTGGGATCGAAGTTTCTGGCAGATAGAGTTATTCACAGATTCAATGCTTTCCCTAGGATTGTTGTAGCATGATCATCCTCCATACCATCAGTAAGCTTGCATCATTAGCCAGATAAAGTGTTACCTCTATAAGGACTCGATCGTCCATTGTCATCATCTGCTTAGAGAAGGGAATGTTGCGGCGGACTATTTAGCTAAGTTGGGAGCGACGACTCCAAGCCTTAGTGCAGTGTGGGATGCTTCTCTAGTGGGTGCCTCGTCTTTCTTAAGAGCGGATTCATTTGAGACCGCTTTCTTAAGGCGTTAGTCATTTGTTATTTTTTTATTTTCTTTCACCTTAATTATAAAAAAATAGTTTAAACATATACGTTTAAACACTGCGACTTACATCTTAAAACATTAAAAAAACTAATGCAAAATATATCAAAAATAACATAATGAATAAACTTAAATACGTATTTGCAGTTTTAGGTGATTAATAACGTACATTTGCCGTTTCCTTTTTTGAGAATTGAAAAATGCTAAAAAAGAGTAGTAGTAGTTGTTGGTTTTGGCTTGTTTTTTGGCTGGGTACGGTGTCGGCAAAGACGTACGAGGTTTAAGCATGAGAGACGTGGATGCTTCTTCTCCATTCATAGAAAGTCCCTTCTTCAATATCTTATCCTGTTGTTTTGTCAAAATTTTCCAATTTTATCAATATTTTACTATAAATCATTGCTCTTATTTTATTCATAGTTTCGTCTTTTAAATTTAATATTGTAGGTAGGGTAGGACTTCCTTATTAGTTGAATAATCTTTTCCCTTTTCACAACCCCAATTATTGGTTTAAGAATCATATTGTTTATGTGCTTGGCTTGCTTCTAGTTATAGTCTGTTTCTTGATATCATATCATAATCATAATATATAATTATATCAATATAATTGATTGATTGATTTCATAGGAGCATGCTCTGTGCAAAGCACAGGGGAAAACAGAAGATAAGGCGTAGTCACTACCAATAAAAGGAAAGGACACCTGCCATACTAGGATTTACGTACGAGAAATGATATATCCATGCCTTATTTTCTCTTTTATTTCCTTTTCACATATTTTACTTCCTATTTTTTTCTACATTTATTATCACATAATAAATTATATCACTTATTTTTCTCTCATTTTTTATTTACCTCACAAGATGAAGTAGATTTAAAGTGTCAACTAAACATTCATTTAAGTATACAAACCAATAAATATCTCTAATGCAGTTATACTTCGATATTTTTACCAAATATAAAGAAATTAATTGTTATGGGAACCCGGTAGAACGGTCACAATTTGAGTTCAAGCTCCACTGCTTCAGTGGATCAGAACTAGGGGACTACTATTTTGAAAACCTGATAGGACAGTCACTAAAGCCTACCCAGACGAGCACCTGGGAAGGACGGGCATCCCTTCCTAACCGGGAACCCCACTCCAATCGGGCAACCCGTACGAGTAAGCATTGCCTTACCTAGGAGGAATGGGGGCAGCTAAGGGAAATTTGTGTATCACCTCTGTCATCCAATCGTTGACCCCATGACACCTACCATGGAAGGCTAGGACCAAGGCTCGAGGAATAGTCGCGAGTTACTAGGAACCCCAGGCCATTGGATACATGAGCCACCCAGGGGCGTCTGAGAGATCCAACCCAACGGTGGGGAAGATCCTAGGACTTAGGCACTCATGACCCCGCTTGAAACTAACCCTAGCCCGTGGACAGGTATAAAAGGGGACTCACCCCCTCAGGAAAAAGGTAACTTAACTCATCTCATACACTTACATTCTTCTTCACCTCTCTTACCCCCCGACTTTGGCATCAGAGTGTTCTTTGCAGGACCCCCACTGCTCTACAGCCCCCCACCCCCGATCATTAATTTTCCTCGTACCAAAAAAAATAAGTGTACTCCCTCTGTTCATATTTAACTGTCCACTCTGACGAATTTTTTTGTTCCTATTTAACTGTTCACTTAGCATTTCAAGAGAGCATTAAATGATGTTTTTACAACAAATGTCATTGTCAGTACAATAAATGAGGAGAGATAACACATACTTTAAAGGGTAAAATAGAAAAATAATCATCACTTTTTCTAAAAATCAACAAAATTAATCACACCCTTAATATGTGTGTCTCCACTCAAAGTGGACAGTTAAATAGGAGCGGAGGGAGTATTAGCGTTAGAGTGACGATGCCTGATTCTTGTTTCCGTGTGTTTTAAATAGGTTCTAGGTGGTCCCTTGAGTTGTTATTGGTTTCTTTATAGCTATTGTGTGATTTATTAGGCCACTTAGTGAGATAATGTGGATCAATTGGTTTGCGAGTTATTGGTGACTATTAAATTCTGGCAGTTACATATCTCCTCTAACCCTCGGATTTCCATGTAACATTGGTTGTCCCCCGTCTCTTTAAGTTGGGCAATCATGGAAGATGACTCGATATGTATAGTTGTATAAAGGTCAACATCCATTTTCTAGATGCTAGTTGATCATGATAAAAAAAACCGAAGAACAAAGTAAGTAGGTCAAACATATTGCTATGCCTTAAGACCTCTTGAATGAACATGTGTCATTAGGTACGAAGGAGTCCCTTATAGAGTTGAGGTCTCCCTTGATTACAGATAAAGTGATAGAGATGCTCAAGCAATTACATTAGAAGGGGACGAGGAAATCTGGGGAGACCAAGTATTGAGGCGAGGGGGTGTATCTAGATGTATTTTTCAAATGGTGGCTGACTTGAGTCATCGTGTGCTCGGTCAGTTTGCTAAAAAATCATCGCAATTCCATAACTTAGTAGGTCAAATCATTCTCTACCGATTCAGATTCCCTCAAGGTTTGGTCAAGAAGGTCTTAGTGGCAGAAGCATTGCAATCTTGCCTAGGGGTGGTCGACTTGGGCCTCCGCATGCTCCTAGTCTTGGGATAGGCATGCTCGTGCTATTTAATGGATTCTAAACCCATAGCGTACTACCAGCCTACAAAATCTTTTATATTATTTGAATGTTCACTGATCATTATTTTTATTGTTGATTGGATTTTGTTTAGCAAAAATAAAAGAATATTTATTTTATACCTTATGATTTATTAATTTTAAAAATGTAGTTTAACAAAGTATTTCAGTACATATTACCATTTTGTACTCGTAAAATGGAAATAAATGGTCAGTTGGGCATCATGGTTTCAAATAAATTTGCCCTCCTCTTTTCCACAAAAATTTGTCCTTTTTCTTGGAAGGGGATCTATCATATTGAAGTTTTGGGCAATAATAATATCAGCATATAAGAAAAGAATAAACAAACTATGGTTTCACATCTGTGATTCATTCATTTCAAAAAAAAAAATCTGTGATTCATTAAAATAAAATTTAATTATACACGCTTGGCTTTTCTCTATTATTATCATCTTCCCCACTACACACCAGCAATTTAATACTGTATTTAAAACAGTAAATAAAATTTAATTATACACGCTTGGCTTTTCTCCATTATTATCATCTTCCCCACTACACACCAGCAATTTAATACTGTATTTAAAACAGTAAATTATCTTTATGACCTTCATAAATACGTATTATTTGCACGAACCTAACACATTCATGTTGCCAAGTCTTTACATCCAACTAGAAAGCTGCACAATTATTAATCTATTTCAAAAAAGCAAGCAACAATTAAATTTGAAAAGATAAAAAAAAAAATTAAAATTTATTTACTAGTAACAAGTAATATACTTAAACTCATGAACAGACGAAGACAAGAAGTATTTCACGCAATAAATATGCTTATCCACAATTATATTAAAGGTCATGTTCCATAGTCCTTACATAGGCAATATCTTGACAATCGGATACAATTGTAATTTCCTTGCCTCAATTAATGGCATCACTATTTTAGAAACAAAGCTGATTGCATTAGAATATTTGAACTACCAATTAAACAACGTGACCGAAAAAAATGTTGAAGGATACAATGATTTTCCCTGATTTCAAACATTTGGAGCCTTTGGATGTCAAATATTAGGGTTTACTTCATCGAAAAGGTATCTAGAATGGCCCAAATTCATTTTGCACAAACGAATTTTGTTTGATAAAATCCTATTTCTGTTGAAAAATATTATGTTTGTAATGTTTTAAGAAGTAAAATTTATTAAATTTCTACTGATAAAATAATATTATAGTTCCGAGGCTCATAAAATATAAAATGATTAATGATCAAATTAGACCCTATCTTTGTTCCTTCACCGGAAAATATTGTGATTACCACGATTGCAACACGTTTGTATTTAGTCCTCGTCGGAAGCAAAGCTTCGGTGAAGGTGCTGAGTGGCACGCCGGAGCTGACGTGGAACACTGACTAGATTAATAAGCTATTATTTGAAATAAATAATTTTTTAATTCAAAAACACATCAAATATTAAAATAAATTAAAACCTAACACTTTCAATTAATCAGAAATTAACCTCCCAAATTAAAATTGGACTGGGCGAGACCCCAGGGTCCCTCGCCCAGGGGACTCAGCCTTAGGCGCGGAACATGCCTGGACCTTGGGCCGCTCTCCCCAAGGCCCAACCGGCTCATTTAGACAGATTAAAGGCATGAAGGCCCAACCCCAAATCTATAAATAAGGGACGGTCACCAATTGTAAGGGACTCTTAGCTCATTTGGCAATAACAATATTGAGATTCAGTTATATTTTCTCTCCCTAAGAAGTTAAGAGCTCATCTCTCTAAAATCTCCGATCACATTCCACACACTCTTGGCACTATGCCTTAATTCTATGTTTTTGGCGAGAACAAAAATCAAACCCTAAATCAAAATCAACCCACGAGATTTATCTTCTTCTTCCTTTCCCAAATCTTCATCTTTCTTCATCTTCTCCCACATCTTCATCTCCTTGTAATCTTCATCCTCCAAGACGCCTTTAACCTCTCCTCCACACCACCTCTATCCCTCTCTTTACGACAGAACCTTGTGATCACCTCATCCTCGCAGCCGTGAACCCCTTCGATTGCGCGAATCTTTGTTGCGAAGTCCTCTATCTCGGAAGAGGAGATTGAGGCTTGTTGGCTTTTGCTCTTATTTTTCATCTTCAACTTCATGTACTTCGGAGATCTGGAGGGTCTCAAAACCAAAAGATGCAAAGATTCAAGCTTTACTATCATTGGGTCGCAAATCTGGAAGGGCAAGGCTCTTGGATTATAGCCCAAGGTTTAGTCCCATATCTGGGTCGCATTTTCTTCTGTTTTTTTATATGTTTGCTAGTGTTGCTTCCCTCTTCTTCAATTGAAGCTGGGTGGTTGTAGAAGGGATTGGGGTTTTGATTTTTGGGAAAATCCATTAATGGCCCGTTGAAAACTCCAGTTGGTTTAGAGGATGAGTAATTGATGCTTGGGACAATTACTCGAAGTCATGGCTGGCCAATTAATCTGACTCAGGGATACACAACGCACGACAGAAGGATTATCCATTGGAACCACCATTAGGACTTATTGTTGTTCCAAGTCAATATCTGTTATAGTTTCTTTCACTGTTTTCATAATAGTTATATGTTTATGTACACTGATTGGGTTTGTTGGCTATGGTAGGTGACAGATCTGGGTCTTTCACTGCTGGGTTTTTCTTATGTATTTCTGGGTTATCTTCTTGTTCTTATCTTCTTCATCTCCATCCTTCTTTTGAGTGGGACTTTTGAAAGTGAAATTTGGGGTCCGGGTGTTAGGGGAAGGGAATTGGAGGTGGGATCTGGAGTTAGTGGTTGGTTAAAAAAGTAGAACTGGAAAATCAGGCATGAAGATGAAAGATTAGTGTTCAAAAATTAGGATTTAGGTTTATTTGTAATTTTTATTTTTTAATTATTAATTTTATATGTGGAATTAAAATTTATTTAAGAATGACGGGAAAAATCCACTTCGGCATTCATTAAATGAACCAGCATGTCACGTATGCATTCGCCTGCCACTCAGCACCTTTGTCGGAGCTCCGCCCTCCGGCGATGACTAAATGCAAACGTGATGCAATCATGGGGAGGATAATAACAATATTTTTCAGCGAGGGACCAAACACAAATGACCTTACAAAGACAGGGACCAATTTGATGATTAACCCAATATAAAATTTCTTCATTTTTCAGAATCCATTGTTTATGAGGTGAAATTTTATAATTGGAAGATTGTTGGATAAACGCTTGCAATTTTGACTTAAAGGAACAAAAGGCTAATTTATTTTTTATCTAATACATGTATCATTACAATATATAATTCTATTTGAGTCTGAGCAATCGCATCATAGGGGTAATGGCTCTCCTGATGAAGTTTTCCATTCACAAAACGTTAACTCAATCTGTGAACCAGATCATGTTTAGATCAATCTTACAACATATTTGGGCATGTTTAGATCAATCTTTCTATCTCTGAATCAATTCTTAGCGCACACAAGATCTTCTCTTAGAATTTATTTTAGTTTCAAACGTGATCACACAACACGTTTCGAAACACTATTAATTGAATCGAAAGGACCGGAAGCAATAACTTACAATGAACAATGACTATGGACGTAGGAGAAACACTAACAGGAAAACCAAATTATCTTAAATGGGGTATTTCCAAAGCAAAATAATTCAGCGGCTCGAGAGGTTAGAAATTGCTTAGGTTCAAGTTATCATATCAAAAGTTGGCAACAACCATGGAGTACAAAATGAACATTGGAAAAGCATCCTCATGGATTCAGGCTCGAGCTAAGAAATACTAGTATATTCAAATGTTGATCATGCCCACCGAATATGATTCCACTAGGAATATTATATATTTAAGGAGCATACTATTTCGGGGAGATTAAGATGCCTCGTTTTTACAAATAAACAAAACAAGATCAGCCCTCAAAACAAAGGCATATGACTATTAATCAATTATGAATAATGTTGATTGTACGCACCTACCTGTACTTACAAGTTACTCCATAAGACAAGATTCAAAACATAAGACAAGGTATGAAAATCAATTGCCAGTTTTGAATTCTGACCAAGTCAGATCGTTTTATATGGTATCACTCATTCACCTTTTGTAGCAGCCATAGGAACTAACAAATTATAGAAGAACAAATGGTGGTTTTTAAGTGATATATGATTTATTTCTCTACAATAAGGTCTAAATCAAAGTATTGTGTTTTGAAAAAATATTTGATGGGAGAGTAGCTTCTCTTCCCGACTCGAACTGGATTGTCTACATTTGGGGATACATGTAATATTGTTTAATAGAAGCCAATTTTCCAACCCAAAACATGTGACACAATATTATAAGGCTAACCAGAGAGAGAAACAGACTTAAAAATGAGTGGAATCTTTCGTTTGCTGTCACCAGTACTTTCTTTGTATTAAGAAACCAAAGCTAGTAGACAGTATATTATTAATATGTTCTCTTTACCTGAGGACAAGCAACTAAGTACCAGGTATTTTACGTTTAGAATAATAATTTTCTTACATCAGGCATCAGGTGTAGAGAAGGGGAGTGAATTGAAAGAAAGTAATAAATATGAGTAAGTAATGAAGGAAATATATGTATGGCTAATTATTAATTAGCATAAAGTATATCCAACTAGTTTATAAGCTACTTTGACAAAAATAGACATGTTTAGTAAACGAATGTCTAGGGACAGTTGATTTTAAAATAGCTTTTTTATTTTTTTCTTACATATATCCTCTTCTACGGGAGACAATTCTATTTAACCGCAACATCTACATCATGGTGGAGCAAACTCTTCTTGTTGGAGCTTTTCCACCCACCAGACTCTAACTCGAGACATGACTTAAGGAAAATCGAGCATGTATCACTTCAACCAACCACCTGATTACGTTTGATTTCAAACTAGCTTTTTAATTTTAATCTAGCCCTTTTTTGGGTCAATTTTTTTTATCAAGCCTATCAGCTATTGTTGCTAAATATAAAGATGTAAAAATGGCGAAACGAAGATGCATGTAGTTTGACAAAATTATTATGTTTAGATTTACGTTGAACTCGATGTCAATTCACATTAAATTCAATCTGGCAAAATATTACTTCATTTTTGTGTAAGGATGTGTACTTTCCTGTTTGGATTGATGCATATGAGAAACCAAAACATACTCAATTTGTTGTTTTTGCTTATAATGATTGAAAAGCTTCCTTCCATCTGTTCACATGGAAAGATAAAATGACCGATGAACTGAATCTAGATGGAGTACATGCCAAGATATTATTGTTAAAAATCTGAATCAAACTAGAATGACAGAATAAGAAAATTGCCACCATCATAATACATACACGAATCCTAAGATCAAGATACATGGTAGATATGGAAATTTGATCTAATCGAGAATCACATGCTGCCCCTTTTACTATAATATCCTCGTGTTCTGGGTTTATATATTTGGAACTTGATATCAACAATCCTAAATCAGGTCGCATTTAGTCTACATAATCAATTATGCACATGTATCAATAAGATATACGAATAACAAACATATGCCATTCCCTTATATTATTGCCTCAGATCCAGCATATCTCAGATTTTGTATCAAAAAATCCAATAACTAAAATGGTGATATTGTTAAGCCAAAAATTACGAGCACTACGACTTTCGACACCATGGTGCAAAGGTGGGTTCTCGACAGCAAGGGTTATGGCGAAACCGGTAACTCAGCACACGGTGTCCCTCAAAGTCAAGTTAGTGAGAGCTATATCTCGACAAACTCAGCAGATGAAGAAATCTCGATCATCTTAATGGAAGAGGCAGTTACCGAGTAACAAGCAACTACAAGCACGTGCATATACCCACGATGCCACGAATAGCAACGGTTGCCCACGACTCAGAACCATCCACGTGGCAATAGAGTCACGTGCGCGAAGACCACCGGCTAAACGTGGGGCATGGCGCCAAAATTCAAAACCCACGAAGCCATCATGCATCCAAGAAAAACCGCCAAGAACGTGGGCAGGAACAGCACTATAAATAGAAGAAGCAGCAGCAGAAAGAGGGGTTCCCAACTCAAACTTTGAAAATTCACCAAAAGCTCCAAATGTCCGCATCAATGAGACTCAAGGAGCACAACGTGATGATGGAGGAGTATGTTGCAGAACCAACGCTTTAGTTTTCTCGTGTTTAAGCTTATTTAATTCCCAGTTCCTTTATGCATTTTCTTGTCGAGATCCACATCTCTTTTAGTTTGTGTTATTTTATGTATGTGACCCCTTTGTAATTGACCCGTGTTTAATGAAATTCAGTTCTGTCTAAACCAATTCGTTTTTGTCGAAAAACACACACACACAATACTTTGGCAAAGCGTTTTCTCAAAAGGACCCTGAATATAAACTTCCTTTAGCCGAACTAAGAGGATATTTGTTTACCAAAAATCCACGTAAACAAATTGGCACACCTGGTGGGACCGTTTTTGTGAAAACTAAGTTTTACAGAAGCGTTTTGTGTGTTTTGTTTGCTGCATGCTACTTGGTATTTGTTACTTGCCCTGGTTGTGATTTACGTTTTATATGCACCTGAGAAGTGGTAAGACTGTGAGTATGACAAGTAATCGAGGAAGAACCTCCCCTCAAGGGTCTAACGTGGGTAATCAGAGTAGCCCCGGGGGAAGTAGCGGTAACAATAATGAAGAAGTGTCTACTGGAATGGGGCATGGCACCACCATGCCAACCCAGAATGTGGCAATCTCTGCAGTTGCAGAAATGCCTATATCTACATCAATACAGGCACAAATTGTTCCAACGGTTACGAGGGAAAACATGTCTTATGGTATGCCTACGTCTATGATGCAAGGCATACAAGGCACGTATTCGACGTTCCCTGAAAATGTTCCCCCATTCAACATACCCCCTTTTGGGGCAAATGGAACAATGCTAAACTTGGGGAGTCGAGTTAGCCCCTCTATTCCTGGGTCTAGTTCACAAATTTATTTATCTACAGGTATGAATACTGGTTCACTTCAAGCCATTAGGCAGCAAGTAGATGATAGTAACCACGAAATGGTTAACATGTTATCTTGACAGATAGGTGAACTACTTAATCCAGTGCTCCAAAATAATAATGTCAATAATCAGCATTTGGCACGTCAGATGGATCGTTTGGCGACAGCCCTGGGGGCACCAGTCGAAATCCAACCAGCACCAGGGATTAACCAAATCCCATTGCCTAACCCCGCCCCTGTGCGCTATCAAGTGCCACAACACCAAGATATGGGGGCAAACCCTTTATTTAGGGGGAACGAGGCAGTGCAGCCACCGTTGCAAAATGTATACATGGTGAACAGGGAAGAACAAGCTGATGGTGTGTTAGAAAGAATTCGACACCAGAATGCTGGGGGGCAACAAAATGTTGCTGCCGTAGTAGAACAATTGTTGAACCAACATGGCTTCAACGTAGGTTTCGCGAATAGACCTCATTTTGTGTCAGCCTTTACAGAGGAGGTTCTCGAATCAGAACTTTCTCGAGGCTGGAAGGTCCCCAAATTCACTAAGTTCTCGGGGGATTCAGGAGAGTCCACTGTAGAACACATAGCTAGGTACCAAATCGAAGCAGGGGACTTAGCCATCAATGAAAATTTAAAAATGAAGTACTTCCCGAGTTCTCTAACTAAGAATGCATTTACCTGTTTCACCACCCTCGCTCCTAGGTCAGTCCATACATGGGCCCAATTGGAAAGGATTTTCCATGAGCAGTTCTTTAGGGGAGAGTGCAAGGTGAGTCTGAAAGATTTGGCTAGTGTCAAAAGAAAGCCAGCAGAGTCAATTGATGATTACCTAAACAGGTTTATGATGCTTAAATCTCGATGTTTCACCCATGTCCCTGAACACGAGCTAGTTGTCTTAGCCGCTGGTGGTCTAGAGTATTCCATTAGAAAGAAAATCGACACTCAGTATATTCGAGATATGTCTTTACTCGCAGATAGAGTGAGGCACATCGAATTGCTAAAGGCCGAAAAGTCTGAGGAAAGGGCCAAGACTACTAAGTGGCCAAAGAAGGAGAAGGTAGCGTACATAGATGCAGATCCAGTATGTCAAAGCCCATGTGTTTATCGAAAAGTCCCTGCAGACGTCGACTTAAATGATGTCAATCTGGCTGAACTTCAGCCAGGGGATCCTTATGTTTGTAAAGCATTGAAGCCACGTGAAAACAAACTTGGGGAGGAAAACCCCAAGAACACGATTCCTGCTGTGAAAACTTATACTTTTGATGTGGCCAAGTGTGATGCAATTTATGATATACTGGTGTCTGATGGTTTGCTTGTGGTCCCTAAAGACCAAAAACTTCCTTCTCCTGAACAAAGGAAAGGGAAGAAATATTGCAAATATCACAACTTTTTTGGTCATTGGACCTCACAATGTGTTCGTTTCAGGGATCTTGTGCAGGGGGCATTGGATTCGGGAAGGCTCAAGTATGACGAAAAAGCCAAAAGCCAAATGAAGATTGACTCCGACCCACTGCAAGTAGCTGAAGCCAACTACGTGGAACCTTTCTACATTGGCATGGTCGACATTTCTGAGAAGCTAAATCTGGGCCTGACACTCGAGGAGGCAAAGGAGGAAAACATGGCTGTCGAAGAACCAGAGGTCGCAAAAGAGGTGAGCCTAGAGGAGGTTTACCCCAAGGCAGGAGAAACTCTTGTTGAGTTTTTGTCACGAAGCAAAGATGGCGAAAAAGAAGTCATGCTTTGTCCTCGATGTAGTGTCGTTTTCGACAAGTCAGCAGCCAAAGCCTATCAAGATTCTGAGATGAAGAAGCATTACCAGAGCAAAATGCCTGTGTCTAGAAGGTTGAAATATCCCCACGAGGAGTGGGTTGAAAGAGATCAAGAACTCGATGGCCATAAAGGCCAAAAGTTAAGAAGCAAGGACAAGACTTATGTCCCTGATGCTGGGTTACCAAAAAATCAATGGTTCAAGCCAGCACCTCCAAGGCCAAAACCATACCCCAAGTGGCAGAAAATCGACTTGGGCCAGGGGTCTTCTTACATCAACAATTCCCGTGTGTCGCGGAACTACTCCTATGGCTCCGGGAACTATTATGCTCCTGAACAAATGACCAGAACTCAGTTCAGACGTTTCCTGAGGAAGAGGAAAGAGGAAAGGGAAAAGGGTGGCAAGTTCCGTTCATTATGGGACATAAAGCCCGAAGACAACCCGCGCAACGAACCTAGTGTGGCGTCAATCATTAATCAACTTGACCACGCCATCAAACAAGGAGCAACCGTGCCACCAAATCCAGCCAAGGAAAAAGGGAAAGATGCTGTCGAGGATGAGGACGAAGACATGCTCGACGATTTCGACGACAGCGATGGGGAAGATCTTAACATCATCTGCATAGTGTCTATCTTACCTGCTGAATTCGACCGAATCTCAGAGGTCACCGAGAATGAAGAAGACTACTACGACGAGGAAGAGCCAGATGACAACCCCTTATGCTACTACGTGATGCAAAAAGGATCAGTCGAGGACGAAAGAGCTATTTTCCAGAGGCCAACGGAGCAGATGAAAAGCCACTTGAAGCCGTTATTCGTTTGGGCCAAAGTCGACGAAAAAGGAGTCAATAAAGTTCTTGTCGACGGAGGGGCCACAATCAATTTAATGCCTAAGTTTATGCTCAAGAAGTTG
This sequence comes from Lotus japonicus, assembly GCF_012489685.1. Lineage (NCBI taxonomy): Eukaryota > Viridiplantae > Streptophyta > Magnoliopsida > Fabales > Fabaceae > Lotus > Lotus japonicus. Next base: position 51,989,972 of record NC_080043.1, on the reverse strand, counting down.
GGCAAAACTGAAGCAGACCTAATCCCTCACGACATGGTCCTTTCCGACTACGAAGGGAAGACAGGTTCTTCTTTAGGAGCAATTATGTTGAACATAACCGTAGGAACGGTGGCCCGTTCCACGTTGTTCATCGTGGTACCCTCAAAAGCCAACTACAACCTGCTATTGGGGAGAGAATGGATCCACGGCGTGGGGGCAGTGCCCTCAACCCTGCACCAACGAATTTCCATTTGGAAATCAGATGGGGTCGTCGAGAACGTGCAAGCAGATCAGAGCTACTACTTAGCGGAGACAGGTTACGTCAGCAAAAAGAATTTCGAGAAAAGTTTAGCCACAATTGCTCCTCTAGACACAGTGGCCTCTCAATATTTCAACCCGTATTCGGAGTACTCGGTGACGTTGGATCCCATCAGGAGTTTAAACCTTAATGAAGCGTACAAACCTGATGCCATGAGTGGATGGCACAGCGATGAAGAAAAGGATGCCACAACTGAGTGGCAAAATGAGGTTAAAGATGATTAATTCGAGCCTAGCTCGAATTTCGGCTTACGCGGCCGAGAACAGAATAAGGACGGCCTTAGAGGCCGCAAGAATAGCCAAAGAAATGGCTACTGACGAAGCCAATGCCTCAATCTTGCCTGTCGAAATGACACCTCAAGAGGAGGCAACAGCAAATAAGGATAACACGTGCATAAGAAAAAACGAGCAGAGTGTCGATGAATGCGAATTCGAGGACCTTCGCGATTTGAGACTGGATTGCATCTATGATGACGGTCCATTAGGTTTCGAAAAGCCAGTGGTCGACATTTCCAAGAAAATGGAAGCACAAGACCCTCTGGAAGAAGTGGACCTGGGAGATGGCTTTGGAAGAAGGCCAACATACATCAGTGCTCTTATTGACCCGGAGCTTAAGGACAGGATGGTGAAATTACTCAAGGAATTCAAAGACTGTTTCGCTTGGGATTATGATGAAATGCCTGACCTCAGTCGAGAATTGGTGGAATTGAAGTTACCCATCAAAGAAGACAAGAAACCAGTCAAGCAATTGCCCAGGAGGTTCCATCCAGATGTGTTGGTGAAAATCAAGGAAGAAATCGAAAGACTCCTCAGGTGTAAATTTATCATAACAGCTCGATATGTGGACTGGTTAGCCAACGTGGTTCCAGTGATCAAGAAGAATGGAAAGATGAGAGTTCGCATCGATTTCCGAGATCTTAACGCTGCCACTCCAAAAGACGAGTATCACATGCCTATTGCTGAGATGATGGTGGATTCAGCTGCTGGTCACGAATACTTAAGCTTGTTGGATGGTTACTCAGGCTACAACCAAATCTTCATAGCAGAAGAAGACGTGTCGAAAACAGCTTTTCGATGTCCTGGTGCCTTGGGGACATACGAGTGGGTGGTCATGCCATTTGGGTTGAAAAACGCTGGCGCGACCTACCAAAAGGTAATGAATACCATTTTTCATGATTTTATCGAAACTTTCATGCAGGTTTACATTGATGACATTGTGGTGAAATCCCCATCAAGGGATGATCATTTGTTGCATCTAAGGAAATCCTTTGAGAGGATGAAAAAATATGGCTTGAAGATGAATCCCCTTAAATGTGCCTTTGGTGTTATTGCAGGTGATTTTTTGGGTTTTGTGGTGCATAAAAAGGGCATCGAGATTAACAAGAACAAAGGTAAAGCCATTCTCGACACTAGTCCACCAACTAGCAAGAAACAACTACAATCATTATTGGGAAAGATTAACTTCCTAAGGAGATTCAGTGCCAACCTCAGCGAGAAGACCAAGTCATTTTCCCCACTTCTTCGACTTAAAAAGGAAGATGCGTTCCGCTGGGAAGCAGAGCACCAAAAAGCGTTCGATGAACTCAAAGTGTACTTGTCCAGCCCACCTGTAATGGCACCACCTATAAGAGGAAAGCCAATGAAGCTGTACATCTCTGCCACGGATGGAACCATTGGAAGCATGTTGGCTCAAGAAGATGAAGATAGCAAGGAAAGAGCCATATTTTACTTAAGTAGGGTGTTAAATGATGCAGAAACTCGATACACCATGATCGAGAAATTGTGCTTATGCTTGTACTTCTCTTGTGTAAAGCTGAAATATTATATAAAGCCAATCGATGTAATGGTTTTTTCTCATTATGATATAATAAAGCACATGTTATCCAAACCTATCTTGCATAGTCGAATTGGTAAATGGGCTTTAGCCCTAACCGAGTATTCACTAACTTATGCCCCACTAAAGGCAGTTAAGGGACAAGCAATTGCTGACTTCCTGGCAGATCATACTTTGCCTCGAGAAATCGTAACTTACGTAGGCATCCAACCTTGGAAGCTATTTTTCGACGGTTCCAGCCATAAGAATGGCACCGGAATCGGGATGTTCATAGTATCCCCAAGGGGCATCTCCACGAAATTCAAGTTTAGGATTAAGAGTAACTGCTCAAACAATGAGGCTGAGTACGAGGCATTAACATCAGGCCTCGAGACCCTGATAGCCCTTGGGGCAAAGAATGTTGTCGTAAAAGGGGACTCTGAGTTGGTAATAAAGCAACTTACCAAGGAATATAAATGCGTCAGTGAAAATCTAGCTAGGTACTACACGAAAGCTAACAATTTGTTGGCTAAATTCGACGAAGCTAGGCTAAGCCATGTTTCCAGGGTAGACAATCAAGAGGCCAATGAATTGGCACAAATCGCGTCAGGATATATTGTCGATAAATGTAGGCTAAAAGAGCTTATCGAGGTCAAAGAAAAACTAAACCCCTCCGACCTCAACATCCTGTTCATTGACAATATGGCACCCAATGATTGGAGAAAGCCAATTGTCGATTACTTGCAAAACCCTGTGGGTACTACAGACAGAAAGACAAAGTATAGGGCAATGAGCTATGTCATCATGGGAAACGAGCTATTCAAGAAAAACGTCGACGGAACACTACTGAAGTGTTTAAGCAAAGACAACGCGTTCATAGCAATCTCGGCCGTTCACGATGGGCTATGTGGTGCCCACCAGGCAGGAATCAAGATGAAATGGATCCTATTTCGACAAGGGATGTATTGGCCTACTATCATGAAAGATTGCATGGAGTATGCCAAGGGGTGCCAAGATTGCCAGAGACACGCAGGGATACAACATGTTCCAGCAAGTGAATTACACTCAATCATTAAACCATGGCCATTCAGGGGATGGGCTTTAGACCTAATTGGCGAAATTAACCCATGTTCTTCTAGGCAACACAAGTACATAATAGTGGCTATAGATTACTTTACCAAGTGGGTAGAGGCAATTCCTCTACAAAATGTTACCCAGGACACGGTGATCGATTTCATTCAGAATCACATAGTGTATCGTTTCGGGTTACCTGAGTCACTTACTACAGACCAAGGCACAGTATTTGTAGGCCAAAAAGTGGCATCATTCGCGGAATCTTGAGGCATAAAACTCCTAACCTCGACTCCCTATTACGCTCAAGCGAATGGTCAAGTAGAAGCGGCCAACAAAACATTGATCTCCTTGATTAAAAAACATGTTGATCGAAAACCTAAAAGATGGCATCAAACATTGGGCCAAGTGCTTTGGGCTTATAGGAATTCACCTAAAGAAGCTACCGGGGCAACGCCATTTCGACTAGCATACGACCAAGAAGCGGCGTTACCAGCAGAAGTATATTTACAGTCATGCAGAATTCAAAGGCAAGAGGAAATTCCAAGTGAAGATTATTGGAATATGATGCTTGATGAATTAGTTAATCTCGACGAAGAAAGACTATTGGCGTTGGATACCTTAACCAGGCAAAAGGATCGCGTTGCTAAAGCTTATAATAAAAAGGTTAGAGCTAAAGCTTTTATGCCCGGTGATTACGTATGGAAGGTTGTTTTACCAGTCGATAAAAAGGATAAACACTATGGAAAGTGGGCCCCAAATTGGGAAGGCCCTTTCACAGTCGAGAAAGTACTTTTAAACAACGCTTATTCGATTAAAGAATTAAGAGGTCGAAATCGACAAATAACAGTAAATGGCAAATACTTAAAAACGTATAAGCCAACGTTGCATGAAATAAACATCGACTAAGGAAGCAAGAATAAGAAAATAAATAAAGTAAATTGCCAAACTCGAATGTTTTATTAATTAGAATAGAGCATTTACAACTATGGCAAAGAAACTTTAAAAAGGGGGATTGGCCCTATAACTATCGTATTTGGCCCTAAGAGGCTCCATGCGCCTCAAGACATCCTCTTGTTGGGATTCCAGTCTCGATTTCTCCTGTCGAAGATCCAGCTCCTCACGGGCAGTGGAAGAAAGCTTGTCCACCAAGGCTTTCAGAGCTCCCACACTCCTCTCAGGGTCCGCTTGGTTCAGAGCAGCCTTCAACTCTTCAAATTCCTCCATCTTCTCCTCAATTTGGTGTTCAGCAAAGAACACTCGAGCAGTAAGCTCCCGGTGTTCTTCATATAGGGGTACAGCTTCGTGCAGGAGACCCAGAAACTCCAGGAGAGGGGTTTTTACAGAGGCAATAATATTCCTCTGCAAAAGCTGGTTAATGAGCCTGGTAAGCTCTTCAACCAGAGAAAGAGAGGAATGCAATTCCCAAAACAGGTCTTCGTCAAAGGCCAAGCTCCGGATCTGGTTAAGAACACGACGGCTAGCCATGGTTGAAAGGGTGTGTAAGAGCAGGAAAGGAATTCTAGAAAAGGGGCAAGGGAGAGTTTGAAGAAGTTACTGAAGAGAACTAACCAAAAACGCTCTATTTATAGTATAACAACAAAGGAGTGCATTAATTGGTGGCAATCAGTTGCCAACTCTTCATCTTATAGTTACAGGCCATGTAAATTACCACTACCATCGTAAATGGCTTTGGCATTTAATGAACAAAGACTTACATTGAATCAAGAAAACGTGGTATAAGATTGCAATAAATTGGTTTATTCCCCAGAAACAAAGCAACGACTACGTAAGGGGGTGCAAGGGAGTTTGAACGGTGCAACAATAAGTGAATAGCCATCAGAATAAATGCACAATGGAAACTGAAAAGACATGGCAAATTAAACGTCAAAATTATATGGCCGACGTGCCAAAACCATTGTCGAAATATTACATGCAAATTGGCATCGAGAGCCATGGTTAAAATAGTGCCATCATTACATACTGATAAGAGAGAGTCCTAAAGCAGGGATTTAAAAGAGTTCAAACGATCAGCGAAGGTGGCAATCTTGGCATCGAGATCCTTCTTCACGGCCTGGTCAACCTCCAACTCCTTGATAACATCTTTTGTCGAGATGATCAGAGCCTTGGAGTCCTTAGTAAGCACATCCAACTGAGCCTTCACAGCAGGGCCCTCCTCGACCAAATCAGCTCGCTTTTTCTCCAACTTGGTAATCTCTCGATGCAGCTCCTCAAGTTTAGTGTCGACTTCAGAGATTTCATCTGCAATTAAAACCTTCCTAGCAGTGAATTTCTTGAAGTCCTCTTTCATTGCTGCAACTTGAGCTTTACCAGAAGAGACTTTTGCTTCCTTAAGGCTGACAGCTTGACCGACGTCCTTAACTTGATGAAAAGTGGCTGAAGCATCCACTAAGAAGGATTGAAGGTTGGCCAGAGCAGCAGCCTGATGAGAATCAAGTTTTTGGCCAAGAAGGAAGACGAGCAATTCCTTAGCAGCATGGCTCGTTTGAGGATCAACTTGGATCTGTTAGAGAAACCCACTGGCGAAAACAATAGCCTTCAGCCGACCCATACTCTCCACGATTTGCTGAAAATTGGCCACCCCACTAGATTGAGCAGTCTCAGCAGTGGCATCAGCTTGATGGGGTGGAGAATACCATTCCAAGGTGCCATCGAGAAAGCCATCCAAAGCTGCCAGCGGGTCCTCCTCAAATAAAGTGTCGAGCTTTTCACTAGACACATGAGATGAAGAGCCACCCTTGGCTTGAGGCGAAGGTTGCATAGTGGCAGCCGATTTTGGAGGAGGCATAGGGTTATCATCCTTGCCTGGAAGAGGTTCTGCTCCGCGAATGGGAGAGGTTGCACCTTGAGTTTCCAACAAGAAAAACCTCTTTAATGTCCTTTTCGATAAAGTAAAATGCATATTAGAGGAGCCAACAAAACATGAAAAATATAAAGATACCTGGCAAGCAGATTCCTTAGAAGGGCTCGAGTTGGTGGAGCTTCTGGAACGGCGGGGAGACTTATGACCAGATTTGCTCCTGACCTTCCTCCTTCCCTCAGATGTTGAGGTCTTTTTAGCCGAGGATGCGGCCTTGGGAGGTTTCTCGACACCTTCAGCTTTGGATTTTGCAAGGTTGGGAGCTGGAGAATTCTCACGGGATGGCTCCTAGCCGCAATCTGTCTTGCTTTCGCGTCCTGTCTAACTTCCCTCCCGGGTTCTCTTTCTGTTTTATTGAGTGGAATGCTCATGGACATCAGCCTAAAAGGAACAAAACAAACAAGAAATGACTCAGATTAGGAAACCACAGGTTAAAAATGTCACAAGGTACCCTCGAGAATGGAAAACATACCTGAATGGCGGCGTCGCCACCACCTTCTTTGTCATCGACTTCTGGTTGAGCATCAGATGCCAACTTAGAAGCCCCACTGGTGGTGGAAACACCAGCCCCCTTGGCCCTCTTCTGACTGGCCGAAGCAACAGGCTTAGGTTTCCTTTTTCGACTCTGTCGAAGAATACGTTAGTTCATAATCCAAAGAAATTGAAAAGAAAAAGGGAAAAACATGAGGAAAGTACCTTGAGCTTGTCAGCAAGACTGACATCATCATCCTCATCATCATCATCATCATCATCATCCTCAATCACGACTGGCTTGTCCTTGGAAGAATGAGCCACTGGGGAAATAACTTGAGGAGCCGGTCGAGTAATGACTTCAGCTGTAAACAAAAGAGAAATTAAGAAGTAAAACAGGAAAACCTAGGCCAAGTCGAAGTATTACCTTGACCAATACGCATGTTCAGCGATATGTGGTTGAAGATTTCGACGGGCACATGATACGGAAAGTTCCATAGGTGGTACTTAGTCCAAGTCACTCGCTTTCGAGGAGGTAGAGCTTGATTGGCCAACACATTTATGTTTACATGGTCAACCCATTTAGGCAAGACCGGTGGAAAGGCCAATGCAAACCTACTCGTAGGCAAAGATGGGAACCTAAAGCCAGTTTTTCGAATAACAAAAGATAGACCCTCCTCACCAGGAGGAACAACTAACTTGGATTTCTTGGCTTTAAATTCTCATTTTTGCCTTAATACTTGAGCTGCTTTCGCAACCGTATCTCGAAGGCGAAGATTTGGGTAATATACCACACCAAAGAACTCTTGAAAAGATCGAATTTCTGCCAGGTGCATACCTTTAGTCTTCTTCGGATCCTGCTTCTGCAAAAGAAAAGCATATGTCATGCATTGCAGACAATCGACGAGGGGCTTCGAAATTTGAGCCCAATACTCAGACCACCAGGCTTTGAAAGCATTAGTAGCATAATATGAAGGAGCGTAAGTGAAGGGGCTCAGGTTGAGGAGTTTCTTGTTATAAAACTGAACAGTCGTGTCGAAAGCAGAAGCCCTCTTAATAGCTCCGGGGTACAGGACTAGATTCTTGTCAAATAAAGTGTTGGGTAGAACTTGGCTAAGCCCAAACTGTCGAGAAACCAATTGAGGGTTGTAGCCACATAGAGTGTAGTCACTGCTAGCAAAGCCCACAGTTAAAACCCTAGGAGATAAGAGGGTCCTCCAGAGCGTGATATGGTGTTCTTTGGGCAATGCAGAATCAGAAGCAATAGGGTAAGAATTCCTCAGCCGGAAAGGGCCACGAACAGCCTTGCTGTAAGGAGAGAAACTGGAACGATAATGCTTCAGCTCGAGAAACATGGTAAAGTACTTTCTGAAATCAGCTTCAAAACTCGACGCATCATAAGCAGGGGTCAGGGTCTCGAGCCTGTGGGCATCAATCCTGGTGTTAGAAACAGTTGGAGGATTATCTTGTGCCGGCAGAAGAGATTCGAAGATTGCATTCAACCAAAGTTGAAACAGCCAAAGAGGTCCAGCTGCATTCAGAGAGACGGTCTTGGTATTCCGGATATCCTCGACAGCTTCATTCAGCATTTGATAGAGGTTGCCAAGGACAAGCCTAGCCATAGCGAGTTGTCGACCCTCGTGAAGTAGATTGGCTAAGGGCAAAAGCTTGGCAGGAATACGCAAAGACTTGGTGCAAAAAACATAAGCAGACATCCAGTACAGCAAGAAAGCGACATGTTCAGCATCAGACACCTCACCACTCTCGACATAATGAATCGACTAAAAGAAATGTTGTCAGTAGGAATCGAGATGGGTTTAACAGTGGCAGGTGCAGAGTGATAATCATCACCAATGGGTCATAATCCGGTGATAGCAGCAACATCCAAGAGGGTGGGGGTGATCATGCCAAAGGGAACATGAAGGCAATTAGTGGACCTCTCCCAGAAATAAAGTGCACTCAACAACATAGCAGGGTTATACGAGATTGGAGATCTCGACAGCTGAATCAAGTCGAGAATCCCGACATCCTTCCAGTGTTGCCTCTTATCTTCCTCAACCCTATCCAACCATTTCAGGTAGGCTTTGTCGTTAGCAGAGGGGTTAGGAGGAGCTGAACGAAAGGCTCGTTTTGGGTCGGAAAGAAATGGCATACGGTAAGAAGGTTGAAATGCCAAAATAAGCTCCTCTCCCCTAACGCTAGGGTGAAATGATTCATGTTGTTCAGGGAGACTATTGGGCCTATCATGCTTCACTACTTTCAAAGGACCCAAAATGGCGCGTAAAGTACCATTAACAGAGAAAGGAATGAGTACCTGGGATTTCCAGATAGCTCTCTTCTCTGCTTCGTTGGGGGGTTCCGGGATTGCCACGCGCTTGGATTCATCCAGCTTAAGCTCAGTGGCCAACGGAATGGTCTGCTCAGGATTGGAAGCCATTGAAGAAAACGGTAGATATTCCAGAGAAAACGGAAGAAGATGAAGTGAGAACGCTGGGGGAAGAAGCTGAAGGTTTGAGAAAAGAGTAAAGCTTGAACGAGGAATACCAAGAGGGTATTTATAAAGAGAAGGGCAAACGGAACCCAGGCCGCATTGAGCAGTAATTTATAAAAATTTGGGGTCCAAGCAATTATTTTATTAGTTAACTCATGTCACCTCTCAGCTTTTTGGCATAGGTGAAATCATGGCCCTAAAAAGGCTATAATGTCAGCTAGTGGAGAAGTCATCAGACGTTATGGCTGCTGATTGGACTTGAAGATCGAATGGTCAAGAGCACAAAGTATTTGAATCGTTGGAATCGAACGGCTGCGATAAAAAATGCTTGGTGTCTTCAAGCCAAAGCAGTCGACAACCAACATTCTTGGGGGGCAACTGTTAAGCCAAAAATTACGAGCACTACGACTCTCGACACCATGGTGCAAAGGTGGGTTCTCGACAGCAAGGGTTATGGCGAAACCGGTAACTCAGCACACGGTGTCCCTCAAAGTCAAGTTAGTGAGAGCTATATCTCGACAAACTCAGCAGATGAAGAAATCTCGATCATCTTAATGGAAGAGGCAGTTACCGAGTAACAAGCAACTACAAGCACGTGCATATACCCACGATGCCACGAATAGCAACGGTTGCCCACGACTCAGAACCATCCACGTGGCAATAGAGTCACGTGCGCGAAGACCACCGGCTAAACGTGGGGCATGGCGCCAAAAATTCAAAACCCACGAAGCCATCATGCATCCAAGAAAAACCGCCAAGAACGTGGGCAGGAACAGCACTATAAATAGAAGAAGCAGCAGCAGAAAGAGGGGTTCCCAACTCAAACTCTGAAAATTCACCAAAAGCTCCAAATGTCCGCATCAATGAGACTCAAGGAGCACAACGTGATGATGGAGGAGTATGTTGCAGAACCAACGCTTTAGTTTTCTCGTGTTTAAGCTTATTTAATTCTCAGTTCCTTTATGCATTTTCTTGTCGAGATCCACATCTCTTGTAGTTTTTGTGTTATTTTATGTATGTGACCCCTTTGTAATTGACCCCGTGTTTAATGAAATTCAGTTCTGTCTAAACCAATTCGTTTTTGTCGAAAAAACACACACACACACACAATACTTTGGCAAAGCGTTTTCTCAAAAGGACCCTGAATCTAAACTTCCTTTAGCCGAACTAAGAGGATATTTGTTTACCAAAAATCACGTAAACAGATATTCTAAAGGAATCAGGGTTTAGTCTTGAGTTAATATCAGATTTAGTCTTAAATTATGTCATATATGGAGGTTTCACTTGTAACCTTATTCTTTTGAAGAGTACTGGCATCTCTTTATCATTAATGACTAGTATTCGGTCATATATTTCGTTGAGCTGAAATAAAAATGTATACTTACTTTTTAACTGATTGAACCATGTTGCAAACCCAAGCTCCAGGCCCAGGTTTGGCAACGTCTATGCTAGGAGGCCCAAGCCACAGCTGGAGGCCAACATTCTAGAAGCTTAGGATCCCAAAATAACGACCACCTGGTGAGGTGGCAGATTCTCAATGATAAGGAGGGGACCAGTACTATTAGCTAAGGATATATATGTTAGTATAGAGAGAGAGGTAGACAGAAATTGGCTAGGACTTGGGAGAGATAGAGCACTCTCGAATTTGCTCTTTGTTCATTTTCTTCTTCATTTGCTTTCCTTTGTATTACTGCAAACACTGCTTCTGGGTTCATACCAGAGGATTCAGTGCTAATCTAGTATAATCAGTCTCTATTTTCCTACTCTGTTTTCTGGTACCTAACATTGGGTATCAGAGCTCCCGATCCAAAAAGGGAGTTGTATGGTGCTGACCCGCGGTGCGATGGAATCAAGAAGTGGATGATCTGGAGCGTTCCCTTACTGAGATGAAAGAGGTGGCTCACGAACAGTTTGAAGAACTCCGGCGACTCTTCCTGAGTCGCGACCGACGGCGAACCAGGGGGCGTTCCAATACCCCGCGACATCGGAGGAGCTCACGCGAGCACAACTCAGTCTCAACAGCGAGAACTTATGACGGGTCACGAACCGGGTCGCGAACAGCGTCACGCAGCAGAGAACACCACGAGCACTATCACCACCGGAGCCATTTGCGTGCCGTCACAGGAAGACGAGTGGACCATCCCGATGTTCAATGGAAACGACGCTTACGGGTAGGTCACCAAGGTTGAGCGGTTTTTTCCGACTCAGCCGGGTTGAGGAAGCGGAGAAGATCGAGATGGTGATGATCGCCATGGAGGATCGTGCTCTTTGGGTGGTTTCAGTGGTGGGAAGAGCAGACACCAGAGCGAGCTTGGGAACCTTTCAAACAAGCTCTGTTTCGCCGTTTCCAACCTGCACTTCTCCAGAACCCGTTTGGTCCTCTGTTGAGTGTGAAACAGAAAGGAAGCGTTATGGAGTACAGGGAAAATTTTGAGTTACTAGCAGCACCCATGAGGAACGCTGACAGAGAGGTGCTGAAAGGAGTATTCTTAAACGGGTTGCAAGATGAAATCAAAGCTGAAATGAAGCT